>NW_027128269.1:0-5000 GCF_037325665.1 Littorina saxatilis
ATTTGATATCTCTATAAACCCTGCTAATAACGCACCGAACGACACGACTGGTGCACATTTTCATGTCAAAGTATTGCACATATAACAAAATCTCACATCAAAAAGTCACACTAAAGCAAGCAGGAAGACAGTAGAATCAACACCCAATTTTGTTGTATCTTTCCGGAGAAACTGTTTTCACCCCTTTTGCGCATAATTCGAATTTTGTATTCAAAACTCTTGTTTCAGGCGCCCAGGTAGGACCTTATATTTAGGCTGTACCTATAGTGTACGCGGTACTATCGGAAAAATATTTATATACATATATTATTTTGCACAGTGTGTGAGTAGAATCCACAAATAAGTCTATGTGTGCTATGTTGTGTCAATGCGACCTTGTAATGTGTCAATGGAAATTTATCTCGGGCGAGATATGTTTCTGCGTTCTGTTTTGTTGTATGTGAAGAGACCCATAACGGTAGATTTTGTGTTTCCTACTCCTGTGAAATTACACTCACAGAAAGCTTTCACGAGCATTGCCTTTAAACATAGACCTACACCACTTTACAGAGCGTACACACATTCACACACACACACGCACACACACACACACACACACACACACACACACACACATTCACAGACACACGCACACACACACACACACACACACACACACATTCACACACACACACACATATACACACACACATTCACACACACACACAAACACACACACACACACACACACACACACACACACACATATGTTTCTCATTAAAGTCTAAGATTGAAAAAAGAAATGGCATTATTAACATTTTAAAGGCGAATATGAATCCTCCGTCTTTAAAATACCTGCGTGTTCACCATGAACCCTTGTTGTGCTTCACCTGTGTTAAAAATAAGACAAAAATAATGGTAGTCAAAGTTTTTTGCCAAGGTGGAACACGTCTCCGCAAAGCCAATAATCCTTGAGCTCCGGACTACCGACTGATGATTCATGAGGTTGATATATTTATATACCCAGCGCTTTATAAACCGTTACACGAGACGGTTGTGCATTCTATCACATGACACTATTGCAAATGTGACGAAATCCAGACAATTATATCCTAATTGAAGCAGTCCATTAGACAGAAGAGACATAACAAACTTTTGTCGTAGTTTTCAATAAGAAATATTGTCAATAATTGCAGTGTAAATTATCATTTGTGTACCTCAAACGCTTGTTTCAAGAGACCAAACTGCAGTCAGGATTTAGGCCAAATCTATATAATTATATTCCGCTGTATTCCCGATAGGGATATTTTTATCAGTCTATTCATTTCAACACTACTATTCAGCAAGCGTATGCATTGAATCCACCCAGAGGTCTTTGTGCTCAAGGCATGTCCTGTCAGCTAGGTTTCAAGTTGCGTGTTATGCAGCCGGTGATATTCATAATGGTTTCTATTTTTGTGACTGTTGGATGCGTGGTTGGCATGAATACTCTCTTGTTATAGACTATGAAAGGTACTCACACACAAAAGCAACGTCACCCAGACATAGACAAACACGGAGGCACGCAACTTTTCGCAAATACAGACACAGGCATGCAAACAGACTCTTACACCCGCGCATACGCACGCACGCATCCACACATGCTTTAGAAAAAAGGTTTTTTTCGTGTTTTTTTTTTTAAAGATGCAAGGCAGTGTAGTGCTTAAGGTACTGCGAGGGTGTAGGTACTATAGCCCTGCAAAAACCGTACATCACATACATCTTTCTGGCACACACTCTATTCTAAATTTTGTGAAAAGTTGGGTCTAAAATTGCCTAAGACGACACGTCTCCGTTGACCAATAAACCTTAGACTCCGGACCACTTGCTGAAACGAAAGGTTGATATCTTTATAAACCAGTTCATAATTTACCAAACGACACGACTGGTGCACATGTTCATGTCAAAGTATTGCACATTTGACAGAATCTAATCCGACAAATTGAGAATGAAGCAAGCAAGGACACACTAGACACACTAAATCATTTTGTTATATCTTTCCGGATAGACTGTTTTCACCCCTTTTGCACGTAATTCAAATGTTGTACTCAAAATTATTGTTTGAGGTGCCCGGCCAGGTAACACTGTATTTTTAGGCTATTTAAGTACGCTGTGGTATCTACACGAATATCTATATATATACAGACATTATTTTGCACAGTGTGTGAGTAGAATCCACAAATAAGTCTATGTGTGCTATGTTGTGTCAGTACGACCTTGTAATGTGTCAATGGAAACATATCTCGGGCAAGATATGTTTCTGCGTTCTGTTTTGTTGCATGTGAAGAGACCCAAGACGGTTGATTTTGTTTTGCCCACTTCTGTGAAACCACACAGAGAAAACTTTCACGAGCATTACTTTAAGCAAAGGCCTACACCACTTTACAGTGCGCGCACACGCACACACTGACACACACACTTCACACTCATACTTCACACACACACACACGTACACACACACGTACACTTCACACACACACTTCACACACATACACACACACACACATACACACGCACGCACGCATGCACACACTCACACACACACACTCACACTTCACACACACACACACACACACACACTTGTGCACGCTGTGTCCACGACACATATGCACTTAATCGTCATTCAATGGTGTTTTTATACGTACTTTATTACAAATCCACCCCACCGTCGCTTTAAAACTACAACACACATAACATCATAATGTTCTTTTCATGTACACTGCCTTAAAAACAATTTAAAAAAAAAAGAATAAAATGAAATTCTAACACCCGACCAACACTTTTTAAACGACAGTGTCTGAATATACGACAACACAAAACGTTTTTAGCAAACAATGCAAAACAAAACTCAAGAACACAAGAGCGTATTGAAGATGTATCCTGACCGATTGACATTATTCAAAAATAAGGATAAACAATTCAGTAGAGGCATATATAACAGCCCTGAAAGTCCAACAAATGGTGTACTCGCCTTTGGCTAGTGAGTCTAAAAAATTACTAGCCAGAGAGCAAACTTTTCTAGCCAAACCAACAATTTGTTTCAGCAATTTTACTAGCATTTGGTGAGTAGATGAACATTTTTACTCGCCAGTTGCATGTTTCTACTCGCCATGGCGAGTAAAATACTCGCCACTTTCAGGCATTTATAAGCGACATTTCGTTTTGTATTAAGATCTTTGTTCTTTCCAGGTTGAAGATATGTTGTTGATTCCCCGACAGTTTTTAATGTGAAGAGCATTACATGTAGTTTCAGTTTCAGTAAATGATGAGTGCGGTGCGCGCGCGCGCGCGCGCGTGTGTGTGTGTGTGTATGTGTGTGTGTGTGTGTGTGTGTGTGTGTGTGTGTGTGTGATACGCGTAAGCCAGCGTATTCATTTGAAAATTGGTATTTCTACCAGAAAAAATCTGACGGCCTTTTCAAACGAATGAAGACTTGAATATTAAGATATACAAGCAACGTTTTGAACACTGTAGGTTTTTGCCAAACGTATTTGTGTATTTCACTTTTTCCGTTTCATTTTTTTGAGAAAAAACAACAACAACCAACAACAACAACAACTCCAAACTATATACAATGATTCTCTGCCGCCCCCATAACCATAACAAAGAACATATGTTGATGTACATTATCACATTAAGCAACTTATTTATTTTATTTTTTACATATCACAAATTTCTTTTGCTCATCATCTATGCAAAGTATGAATAATAAATGCACAGTTCAACATATACACGAGTTCACGCAACTGCCATGTCTAGTAACATGAAGGTATGAACCGCACGATGTTTTGTCCAGTTAACTGAAGTAAGTTAGCGCGCGCGCGCGCGCGCGTGTGTGTGTGTGTGTGTGTGTGTGTGTGTGTGTGTGTATGTGTGTGTGTGATTTCGTGCAAGTGTGTGTGTGTGTGTGTGTGTGAGTGTGTTTGTATGTGTGCATGTGTGTGTTTGTGTGTGTGTGTGTGTGAGAGAGAGAGAGAGAGAGAGAGAGAGAGAGAGAGAGAGAGAGAGAGAGAGAGAGAGAGAGAGAGAGAGAGACTAAGATTTAGACTTAGACTTAGAACATTTTATTGACATAAAGGTAAACATTTTAAGCCAAGGGCCTAATCTTACAACGTGCCCTTTACATTCACACTAACACATCCGCACGCATATAACCAACATAATATAATGAATTCATATAGGCATAGCATGTAAATGTACAGTAAATAAGCATAAAGCACCATGGCCACACGAAACACAAAATCTAATATACGAAGTAAAACAATATGAATACTATATGCTATGAATATGTAATATGACGTGAATATAATTATATAGTAATATTAATATAGTATACATTAGACAGAACTGTAAGATTCACATGATTATGTCACCGCGGGTGTGTACTTACAGAGAACAGTTTAGATGTTTTTTTTAAAGAAGATTTAGACATATAAATAGATTTGCTAGTTTTAACATTCGAAGGAAGAGAGTTCCATCTTGACGGCCCAGCAAAGGCAAAACTAGTTTTATATAGATCTACACGGGTCCTTGGTAGTAGATATTTATCTGATCCGTATCTCTCAGGAGCCTCGGTTATGAATGCATTCAAGTATGGTGGTGCTAGCCCATGGAGTGCCTTGTACATTAACACTGCAATGTTATAGTCAAACTGCTCCTGCAGTGAAAGTAAGCTAGCAGCTTTAAGCTTTTCTGACGTTGACAGGTACGGGTTATTAACAATTAGCTTTGCCCCTCTTCTGTGCAGGGAATTTAATTTTTTAAGCAGATTTTCGCTCGCACCGCACCATACAGTAGAAGCATAATTGATAAAAGATTGGCAGTGTGCCACAAAAAACATTTTTAGACCTTCCGCTTCTACAAAGGGTTTTAATCTGGATAAAAGATACAGATTTTTGGAGAGCTTTTTGCAAATATTATTGATAACAAATTATGAGAGAGAGAGAGAGAGAGAGAGAGAGAGAGAGAGAGAGAGAGAGAGA
>NW_027128269.1:7500-10000 GCF_037325665.1 Littorina saxatilis
CTAACATTCATGTAGTCGTTTAAAACTGAGGTTGAAAAAATCGCTTCATGACGAGACAAGTATAAATGCCATTCACCCAAACTGAAAACTTCGCTGCCGTCTGTTCGCGTTGTACGGATTAGCTGTTCTCTTCTCCTCCCCTTGTTGCATCCTAGTTCTTCAGTTGTTTCTAGTTTTCCGTTGATGTTGTGTTTTGGTCTTCTTCATAAGTAGTCTAGGTTCAAAATTAAAAAAAACTCAAACTTCTTTTTACATTTAGTCAAGTTTTGACTAAATGTTTTAACGTAGAGGGGGGAATCGAGACGAGGGTCGTGGTGTATGTGCGTGTGTGCGTGCGTGCGTGCGTGCGTGCGTGCGTGTGTGTGTGTGTGTGTGTGTGTGTGTGTGTCTGTGTGTGTGTGTGTAGAGCGATTCAGACTAAACTACTGGACCGATCTTTATGAAATTTGACATGAGAGTTCCTGGGTATGAAATCCCCGAACATTTTTTTCATTTTTTTGATAAATGAGACAATGACAAAAGGTGACGTTTTCATGTCAGTATGTCCCAAATGACATCACCAGTACATTTTTCATTCTATCTAATCTGTTTTCGTTCTATTTTTTCTATTAATAACATGCGTTAACAATTGATTGCCAACTGGAATGGAAGAGCACAAAAAGTGTAACTTGATATGTAGTTTCTCTAGAGGGAAAAACATCTTCCACTTTCATGTCAGTGTGTCCCATGCAACATACATTTGCCAAACAGCTATGTGTAAGTAGATTATTTGTTAGTGGTATAGAAAATACTGATCAACAATCAAAGTCAGTGTTCACATTCATTTTCTACCTATTTCTTATTTGTTTATTCTTTTGGCAATGGTGAAATGTCAGCAATCGTGTGTCATTCGGGACAGTAGACATGACACCTGACCTTTTGTCACTGTCTCAAATGTCTTTGATGACGTCATATCCGGCTTTTCGTGAAAGTTGAGGCGGCACTGTCACGCTCTCATTTTTCAACCAAATTGGTTGAAATTTTGGTCAAGTAATCTTCGACGAAGCCCGGACTTCGGTATTGCATTTCAGCTTGGTGGCTTAAAAATTAATTAATGACTTTGGTCATTACAAATCTGAAAATTGTAAAAAAAAATAAAAATTTATAAAACGATCCAAATTTACGTTTATCTTATTCTCCATCATTTTCTGATTCCAAAAACATATAAATATGTTATATTTGGATTAAAAACAAGCTCTGGAAATTAAATATATAAACATTATTATCAAAATTAAATTGTCGAAATCAATTTAAAAACACTTTCATCTTATTCCTTGTCGGTTCCTGATTCCAAAAACATATAGATATGATATGTTTGGATTAAAAACACGCTCAGAAAGTTAAAACAAAGAGAGGTACAGAAAAGCGTGCTATCCTTCTTAGCGCAACTACTACCCCGCTCTTCTTGTCAATTTCAGTGCCTTTGCCATGAGCGGTGGACTGACGATGCTACGAGTATACGGTCTTGCTGAAAAATGGCATTGCGTTCAGTTTCATTCTGTGAGTTCGACAGCTACTTGACTAAATGTTGTATTTTCGCCTTACGCGACTTGTTGTTGTATACGAATGAACTAATAAAAAGCTGTTTAACAGCTGTGTTGTCAAATCGAGTTTTTTTCCAAAGTCAGTGTGGCGCCTGCGCAAAACTAATGCGCATAAGAAACGGCGTCTGCTATCAAAACCTGAGATCAACGCATCGACGCAAAAACTATCATTTTGTAAGTTTGGAACAACAAATCAAGGTCAGAACAGCTATATAATCGCTATTGTATTTTCAGCGTAGCAATAGGGTCCGATATGCGACTCGTCTTCGACTCGTCGGCATTATACTTGTCTCGTCTAAATATCGGACCCTATTGGTACGCTGAAAACACAATAGCTGTTATAAATAACAGATTTTGGTTTGTGCCCACAATCGGACAATGTAACCTATTGTTTTGTTTGTATTGTATTTTTTTGTATTGTATTGTATTGTATTGTATTGGGTTGTACTGTACTGTACTGGACTGTATTGTATTGCACTGTATTGTATTGTACTGTATTGCAATGCATTCTATTCTATTCTTCAAAACATCCTCATCTAAGGGCTATCAAAATGTTCTACTCACGCTGTCCAGAGAGACGCAAGCTCTGACACGTGGCCTGGGCGTTGGCTGAGGTCTGCAGGCAGCACTGACCCGTGGCGCAGGGCGGGCTGCACGTGTTCAAATCAGCATCCACCTGTGCCCCGCTGGCACGGCGGGAAGTCAGACGCCGTAGAGCCCTCACGTAGGCGTCGTAGCGATCTCGGGGGGACAGGCCGGGGACACGGATGGAAGAGTAACTCTCCACCGCCGCCGTTGTGATGGCGGTGAAGGCTAGGGCAACCTGTGGAGAAGAGAAGTGTTTGTGTTTGACATGGTCGCGTACAAAACATTTTGGAGAAGTTTGGGGCTACGATGGAAGGGAACCTTTTCAACGC
>NW_027128269.1:15000-49072 GCF_037325665.1 Littorina saxatilis
GCTCGGAAAATCAAGCACACTTCCTCGGTCTGTGTCGCCTTAACCCAGACGTAGAAAACGTCACAGATACTTTAGGAGCAGAGAAAGGGAGAATGTACGTTCTGGCTCACCGATTCCGACAGACCCTAAATATTAACCAAAAATAGGCTTCTGGACTAAACTTTTACTAAAATGAAACATGCGACAAAATCAGAAAAATACTGCATAAATCCATACAAAAAAAATACAGTAAAGTAAGGTTGTTTTGAACCAATGCCGGGTCTGTCGGAATCAGTAACCCAGAACGTACATTCTCCCTTTCTCTTATACAACATTCTTAAGCTCAATACGCTCTCTCATTTACAAACTTTACTTCATATGTTCTTTCACTGTTAGAATTATATCTGATACATGCAATGTGACTGTCTAAACGAATAGTTAACTCTTTACAAGTGATTCTATTTTTACTTTTTCTTCCCGTCCTATTTGAATCCCCTTTTTTAAAAACTGCTTTTTCAGATCTTCTATATCGAGTGGCTTGTTATATTCAGCTCGTGTTTTTGTTTGAATACTTGCTTTCTTACTTTTGTAGTCATCAAAGTCTGTTTGTATCTGTTTGAATTCTTCGTCAGAAACTTTTGAATCTTCAAGTGCTTTACTGATAGACAGTTTTAGGCTAGACAATTTTGATGATGCAAGAGTGGAAATGGATTCGTGTTTTTCAAGCTTTTTCACAATTTTTTTCATTATAGCTGATGCTATAAATGATAAACCACCAACTGCTGCTGCGACACCACCTAGGATTAGAGAAACTGGAGTCCCTACTCCGGTAGCTAACAGAATTGTTCCCGTTACACCTGCAGCTGATGCAAGGATAGTAGAACCAGTGCTGGCATTAGAAAGGCTGTTGTAAGTTGTTGAGTACTTACGTCTAGCGCGAGAATATTTTTCTAATTCATCTTCTAGTTGTTTTTGTATATTACTAATGTGTGCCAGTCTGAATTGTTGACTTTCTGCTGCACTTTCATCAATATTAGGATAAAGCTTCACACTGCTAGTCATCTTTTAATGCAAAATATAAAATATTTATCTTAATTCTCACTGGCCAGTGTTTCTGCTAAGCTTTGAAGCTGTTCATTGCTTAACACCTTATCTGTATAGTAGAAAGCAATCAAATCAAGATAAGTAAGATTAATACTTCTTATTTCTGTTAAATTATTTATATCTGCGTTAACAACAACATTTTGGTTTGACGTCTGTTTTTTTATTGTGTTAGAATCCTTTTGAACAGCAATAAATACTCTGACTTCTTCAACATTTAATGGTCTCCAGTTGAGATTTATTCCTCTCATTAGAACAGTGTTTGTGGTTTCTTCCCTTTTCCTGACAACTATATCAAATATCATAGTTGCATTCTGCCCTATTGGAAGCTTGGGTATAAAATCGACAATGGTGTCAGCGTCCTTTTCAACACTTTGTTTTCTGTGAATGAGATAGTTGTTCTTATGGAAAGGTTTAACTGCAACTTCTCCCCTGCTGTTAATCGCAGGAACAAGGCTAACAATTAGTGGTTTAGCATTGATTGACTTACGGAATGTGTCGTCTTTTCCAACAAGAGTGTATGGACTCACAAATTCAAACTTCATTTCCCAGTCAATCTTTTTCATAACAGGACTAAGTACCCATTTTTTATTCTGATGTTTCCACATGTAGAATGTGTCATCGACAATTGGATCAGGTACATTAACATCACGGATTTGACCTAGTTTGAGGAATCTTGGTTTCTTTTCATCGTCGATTTCCTTTCTCTTGTAATGACCAGTGTCTGTAAACTCGAATGCATACACTGCACCAACTTCAGCATTGCTCTCAAAGTCGATAGCGTCTGCTAAATCTTTCAACTCTATAGTTGAACATGCAACAGGATAAGCTATTGTAGGTCCACTCGACATTTTAATACTCAATATTTTATGGAACTATTTCCAATGTAATGTTAAACAAACAATCAACTGGTTGTCCACTTTGATTTTTCAGATCAATGTGTAGGAATTCATGACACCCTTCCTCCAAGTCCTTGAACTGAAGTGTCTTAAATGTTGGCACGTGCATTTTACAAAAAGAGGCATCACTCGGTGGAAGAATCCTAAGCAGATCAGAACGCTGATCATTAAACAGATTATAGGATGTGTTAAGCTCTCTCATGTGAACAAACAGTACACTGTTAACATCCATGTCAATGGGACGTGTTCCCTTGTATATTTTTGTAATTCCAAGCATATCAAGGAGTTTGGTTGGAAACTCAATGTTTACTTCTCTAGTTTTGGGCATAGTAAGAGTAGCAATGAGACTTGCATGATTTAAACTCGCTGTAATACCTACTGGAGCAAACAATTCTTTCTCTAAAGTGCAGAAGTCATAGTAACCATCTTCTACAGAATGTGTTTTACCATTAATTCTAACCCAGTTGTTAGCCTTTTTTTTTACTGATATTATACCAAGTAACCTTGTACATAATTTCATGCAGTGCAACTTTCATTCTTCCATTTTGATTGTTGATAGGGTTTGCAAGTTTAACTGGCACACTAGTCTTCACATTTGTTAGTGTGATAAACATTTTTTATTCAACAACAAAAATGATTCAGTATAAATTCAACAAAGACGTTAAATACAAAACTGGACCATATTACAATCCAAAGACTATTTCTTTCCATGAGTTGGACTTTGCTGTAACAGAAACAGAATCCATTCGCGTTAAAGTGCCTGACCCATTCCATTCTTACCTAAATCCCCCAATCAAAAATGATAGTGTTCCAAAGATGTGGAACTCTCACCCAATTCAGTTCTATCAGAATCAGTTAAACTTTGCAATATTCTGTGCAACCACAGGATGTGGAGTGTCCTATGCAGACCACATGAATAATTCAAACTTACTGACAAAGTGTGTGTACACATTTCACGTTTACTATCAGTGCAGGAGAATCTTGTCTGAACTTCAGGCACCAATGCCGCATGAAAAGAGCTGGAACCCATTCAACAATAGGATAAACATGAAAGTGTATGAGCGTCTCTGCAATGAATTCAATATAGATTTTAAGACCGACTTTAGGCAAAAGCAAGACAAAAACCATGGCATGGGAACACTATATTTATGGGGTGTCCACAGGAGGTATAATTTTGATTACTGGCCAGGTCATACATCTTTTTCTTCAAATGTGCAGGTACAGTTAGGATCAATAGAACAACAGCACCACAATGCATGGACTACTTTTATATTAGACACCGGCAAAGGTTTCACTGGATCAGGTGTTGAAAGGATCAATGAATCTATCCGAACATATGCGTGGTGCTTGCTAGGCTCGCAGGCACAGACACGATCAAACATAATGAGAACAAGCACAGGGTTTGGTGCACAGAAACAGTTGTTATCAAATTTAGAAGATGTCATAAACTCTGCAGTTGATCTGCCTTCCAGCATCAAAAGGTATCAAGACTCTCTCCGTTATGCAAAATCAAAAGTTGACTTTGCTGTTGGTAACTGCCTTTACATGTTACCTTCTGATCTCCAGCTGCAGATTGGAACAATAACAAATTATAACAATGAAATCATTATTGCTAGTGACACCCAGCCGCTTGGAAAGGGTGAAGAACTGAATTCAGAAATCAGAACGATGTTACAGCCATATCACAATGAACAGAAACAAAGCGTGACAAGTGAAGATCACGCTGCAGGTGAAGATCATTCTGTCACTAGTGATGATCAAGCTGTTAGTATTAGTGATGATCATGAATCGCAGAAGACTGCTCTAGTAATTGGTGGAGTGGGTGTAGGCTTACTTTTGCTTTATTCTCGTTAGCAGAACACCTGCAATTAAAACTATTAGAGTCCAGAGATGTTCAGCCATGAAACCAACAACTTTACCTGCAAAAGATAACAGCCAGCTAACAATTGAACCAATGATTCCTGGAAGTGCATCCAAAGCTTTTGCTGCTAGTTTCTTTAATAGTTCTGCAATGTGTTTGAGTTGTTTCTTTACCCATCCCGGATCAGATGGAGATGAAGGTGGAGGTGGAGGTGGAGGTGTGACAGTGCCACCTGTGAGTGTTAACACTAATGTGCTTATTGCAAATCCTAACGCAGTTAGTATACTAGCTATTGTGATTCCCTGCTCTCTGAAAAGCGTTCTAATTCTTTCAGCAAGAGTTGTGTCTTCGTAAAGGATTCTTTGAATTGTATTTTTTATTCTGCTGACCTGTGTTCTCAGTTGTTCTCTATTGTTACTTAGAACTTCTAACCTTATGGCTTTCTCCTCCTGCAAATCTTTTAAACGCTTAGAAATTCTGTTTTTTACTTCTTGTTCTAGGTTCAAATCATCAGCATCAGCAAGTTTTTGTTTCTCTTTGTTTATATCTTCATCCAGCTGACCTAGTTTTGACAGATTATTTGCTATTTCACCTCTGATGGTTTGTAGTGATTGATTAAGGGCTTCTATTTCTCTCATAGGTAATAGTTCATGTGGAGTCTTCAGTGAAGTTTCCTCAGAAAAAGAAGTCTCTATCTCTTGTATAAGTTGATCAGCCTCATCTGCAAGTTTATTAAGATCTTGCAATGGAACAGATTCTATTTGAGTAGCAGTTGGTAGTCCTAGTTCTGCTTGTTGAAGTAAGGAAACAACATGGGAAGATGATGACCGTGTGCTAGGCACAATATCTAATTGCCTAAGTCGATTAGCAGTAAGTTTTTGTTTTAGTGAAACTTTTGATAGAAACTTAGCAGGATTAGATTTATATGTAAGTTGGACTTTTTCTCCTTTATCGCTAGTTGTATATAAATGATTTGCTTCCATTTTGAACTGGTTTGGATCTAAAACATCAGGTTCTTCTCCTAAACTTTTGTAGAAATCTCTAACTTTACCTTCCAGAAGTTCATGTCGTGCCACCTCATAATGCAGTGAATGATGGTAGGGAACCAAAGGGATTGCTTCGCTCATGTCGTCCGCTGGCTCAAATAAATCTTCAAATCCACCTTCTGCCATTTGTAACTTATTTTTTATTTTGAAAATAAAAAAAGATGGCACAATCGTTCGGTTCTGTTCTTGATCCTTACAGAAGGCTGAAAGAACCTCTCGGGGTAAAAGGAATAAGGCAAACAGTTATAGTTACAAATAATCCTTCTACTATTGATCAGAATGAAATACTTACTGTTAGGTTTCCTAATCTAGGTAAGAACGATGTTATTGTACCAGGCACTGTAAGACTATCATTCAAATTAGAATTAGAATCTGGCTCAGATGAAAATAGGACTTTGGCTTATAATGTAGGAAGAGCAATTGTGAGGAAGATTACTGTCAAACTGGAAGGGCGGGAAGTGATGTCATTGAATAATGCAGATGTTTTTTTAGTTTACGCAGATAATTGGTTAACTGACAATGAAAAGAAAAACAGAGTGTTTCAAGGGATTCAGTCAGACAATGGGATAAAAGTTAGAATAGGAGCCGGAGATAAAGCTGACAACAAAAAAGATAACGCTGTCAATGTTGCTTTTGGAAACAAATTTTGTATTCCACTTGACTTTGAACTCATAAATTCACATCCTCCCTTCTATCAAGGAGCATTGCGTGACAGGCTGTCATACGACCTGACTTTCAATAGTTATGATCGTGTTATGCTTTCACAAGACCCGGAAGCAAAGTATAAGGTGTCTGGAATTTCTTTAGAGTTTGATGTTGTAAACCATCCTGAACTGGCTAGACTTATAGAAAATCAGTACAGTTCTAAGCTGCCTATCTATTATGAAAGAGTGTTGAATCACAGTACACTTTCAAAAAGCCAGGCTGATCCAATCTGGAACATTAACTTGAATACACCAGCTAGGTCAATGAAGGGAATACTTATGTTGTTTGAGGAACCAAAAGATCCATATGAAAGGCAAATAGAAAAGTTTTACAATCCACTAATCAATAGAGTATATTGCACAATTGAAGGGCAGCCAAACCAAATATTTGCATCTGGCATGCTGCCATACCAACACTATGATGAAGCAAGAAAGTACTTTACTGGAGGAAGATTGAAAGACCCAACATCTGATCTTGTGGCTAAAGATCTACATTTACACGGTGTTGGCGTAGAAGATTTCTTGACAAATAAATATGCGTTATGGCTGGATCTCAGAACAACTGACGACAACAAACTGCATGGAAGTGGAAGGCGAATTGAAAACGGATCAGAAGGAATCACAATACAAATTGAAAAGGAAGTAGGGAGTAGTAATAAATCAGTTAAGATCTACGTGTTTGTTGTGTCAGATGCGCAGTTAAACATCTCTGAAAGCAGATTACAGGATATTGTTTATTGAACGTGTTAAAATGAAGTATCTAGATTTTCTTCCAAAAGATCCACACTGTTCTTTGATTTGTGGGGCAACAGGTTGCGGCAAAACAAGATATGTTTTGGATTTATTACAAACTGTTTACATAAATCACTTTGAACACATAGTCATATTCTGTCCAACCATAAAGCATAACAGAACATACAAGGAGAGAAAATTCATATGGTCTGATCAAAATATATTTATTGTAAATCCTTCTGATCGTCTAAATGTTTGCTTGGAGCATTATTTCGATCTTTTTCAGAACACGCCAACACTGTTTATTATTGATGACTGTGCAGCAGAACGTGACATTGTTAGAAAGAAAAGTGCACTAGCAAAGCTTGCATTCAGTGGACGACATGCATTAATATCAGTTTGGATATTAACACAAAAATACAATGCAGTTCTGAAAGACTTTAGAGAGCAACTCAAAACAATAACATTGTTCTATTCAAAGGACCGTGACAGTTTTGAAGAGTGTCTTCGAGAAAATGATGTCATTGAAAACAAACAGGAGAGAGAAAGAATAAAGAATAATCTGAAATCTTCTAAGCACTCGAAACTGGTTTTAAAAACTGATCAACCAGTTCAGTATGTATGTTTGTAGAAATCCTTGCTAAGTTCTTGTCAAGTTCTTACTCAAGTTCTTGTCAAGTTCTTACCAAGTTCTTGTCAAGTTCTTACTCAAGTTCTTGTCAAGTTCTTACCCAAGTTCTTACTCAAGTTCTTGTTAAGTTCCTACCTAAGTTCTTACTCAAGTTCCTACCTAAGTTCTTGTTAAGTTCCTACCCAAGTTCTTACTCAAGTTTAATTACTAGATTTTTATTTTATTCTGCATCAAAATAAAATGAACTGTGATGAATTGCTGATGCAGACTGCTACAGATATTGAAATCTGTGACAGTAGGACTATACCTGATAAAAAAGAAAGATTGTATTCACTTGCTGTTTGTGGAAAAACAAAACACTACCTTGGGCAGCAGTTAACTGTGGAAGAAGTACAACATCTTTCCTCAGAAGATATAGAAAAGTATCATGGACGGTATGAATCAGTGCTTGGTTCTAAGATGGTTAGAAGTATTGGACAGACTGTTATAGGTTTGTACACAAAGATTTTTGGACATTTTACACCTCTCGACTCGGAGGAAGACTTAACACATGATCTAACTCATGACCCTGTTGTTTCCAAGTCCCTCGAATCTCTTGCCTGTGGCCTGTATTATCGATTTGGTGCTTTATTAGTACCATTTGTTGCTGGATTAATTACTTTCAAACACATTAATTTTCAGAATAAAAAAGATGACAGATCAGTTGAAGCAGACAGTGGAGCAGACGAAAATACCAGAAGTGAACACAGTGACAAAGAAACCTGGTAGAGTAGAAGCAGGAAAAAAACTAGCCGAATGGAACAGACAAAAAAAGTTAAATCAAAAGGCAAAGCAGAACATTATGTCTGAAGTTGAGCAGACACCAAACATTCCTGAAGTGACTAAGGTCACACAAACTGATCAAGAATTAAAATCTTCATTTCTATCATACAGAAAAGTAGCTGTAGCAGCTGTTGTTGGAGGAGGTGGATACTTGCTTTACAAACTTTGGCAAGGCAAATATAAAGTGTCAGAAACACCAAAATCAGAAACACCAAAACCAACAAACAAAGCAGTACAAACAATAAAAAAGCCCACAGTAGTACCTGCAGTGGATTCATTTCATATGGAATAATTTTAATATTTTAATTTTGATAACATAAAAATGAGTTCTGAAAAGACAATAGTTAATCTAGTTTATCACGCTGCAGTGATTGGAGGCTTGAGTGTAGGTTACACAATGCTGGGTAAAAGTCTCCTCAGAATGAAACCAGCCGACTTGGGAAAGTTAGACTTCGAAGACGGTGCTAAACTAATTGGTGTTGTGACAGCTTCCTTTGCAACAAAAGACTTCCTGGTGAAGCAAGGAATTATTCCAGAAAATATAAACATGTAAGACAATAAAATGGCTAGCTTGGTTATGATGGTGGGAGGTGCGATTGTAAATGCGCTTGCATTTTCTGGCAGCAACTATTTGTTTTCTAAACTGCAAAATGGTGAAGAGAGGGAAAGGCACAACAAAGCCATGGAACAACTGGCGAAAGCACAGGATGAATACGAGAAGAAACGAATTGCGCAGTTAGACTTTATGAATGATAAACTCAGGCAGCAAGGACATGCAAACAAAACCTTTGCCAATGTTGATGCAGCCATTCAAGAATACTATCTTGTAACTGGAAAGAAAATGAAGACAAGTGCTCCTCCAAAACTGGGTGACTTTTATCAGCCTTCAGAAGAGCAGAAGGTGGGCGAGATTGTTTTCATTGTTATTGGTATGGCTGTTGTTTACTTTATTGCGCGTGCTGTCAAATCTTAATATTCTGTCATTTAAAAAACCATGAGTGATGCTTTGTTATCTAAAATATATTATTCCCCAAAAGGATACTGGAAAGGAAGAACTGCTATTGACAAGCTCAGTGACGCAGCAGGTGTTTCTCAAGATATAGCAAAGAAATGGTTGTCAAAGCAGGCAGTTTGGCAGATCTATTTACCTGCACCAAGAAAAATTACACGACCACACTTTGTTAACATTAAACCGAATGACACTCATCAAATAGACCTGCTGTATTTACCGCATGACACAGTCAGAAGGAAGAAATATAAGTATGCACTGACTGTAGTTGATGTTGCAACAAGATACAAAGATGCTGAACCGTTGACAGAGAAAAGTGCTATAGCTACAGCTGTTGCCCTGCAAGAAATTTACAGACGTGGACCACTAAAGTATCCCAGAATGATTCAGTGCGATGATGGTAAGGAGTTTAAAGGAGCTGTCAACCAGCTTCTGTTAAAACATCATGTTACAGTGAAGAGAGGTATTCCAGGAAACCACAGGTCACAGGCTATTGTTGAGAGCTTTAACAAACAGTTGGCAGAAAAACTGTTTTCATATCAGTACCATCAGGAATTTTTGGACACAGAAAGTAAATTGCGTAACACTGAATGGGTCAAAAGATTACCATCAGTACTTAGAGCAATGAATCTGGAGGTATTTAAAGCTACAGGGTTAAGACCAGTTGATGCAATCAAACAGAAAACAATACCTGTTGCTCCAAAGTCAACAACACCAGTGGCATTACTACCTTTCAATCAGAAAGTCAGATATTTATATGCACCCGGTGAAGCTGAGGGTGACAGCAGGAAGCGTGCAACGGATCCAATCTGGAGTATTGACATTCATGAAATCAAGAGAGTAGTAGAGACAAATCCACCTATATATTACTTGAGAGAACCAGCACCGCAAAGAGCCTTTGTAAAAGAGGAATTACAATTAGTTCCACGTGGTACAAATGTTAAATGATTTTTTATTTCAGATTTTATAGTGTTAACAAAAATGGAAGCTCTGAGAAAGAATTCTAAGCAACTTCATTTTTTTAATTTATATTTTTATTTTGAGTTATAAAATCAAACTCACAGCGATGGAAGACTCTGTATTAGAATCTTTATCGACAGTATTTGACACCGTTGAATTACAAGTAACGGATCCTCAAAATGTGCAGTCCAGTGTGCAAGACGCCATTGAACAAATTCCAAACAATTTGTTGATTGAACCTCCAGTAAAAGCGCAGATAGTCAGTTTAATAAAATACAAAACAGTCAGTGATGAGGTGCTAGAAGTTCATGTTTCAACCAGACAACTAGCACTTAATTCTATGGCAGAATTGAATGGAAACTGGGCAGATGAAATGATGAAACGGTTTGAGCAAGCTGCAGAGGATGCAAAGATGAAAGGATCCGGATGGTCAGAAGGTGAAATTCTAAAAATAGAATTGAAGCTAAGTAAATTTGCCCCCATCAGAGGTAGAAGTTACATACCTTTACCTCCTGCTCTTGTCAAAAAACGTGCTGTGCTGAACATAAAGAATGATGATGACAAATGTTTTATGTGGTGTGTTCTGGCAAGACTGTACAGTGTAAAGAAAAATGCAGAAAGAGTGTCTAACTATCATGCATACAGAAATAAACTAAACTTTACTGGTATTGAATTTCCTGTCAGCATTACAAGCATTGACAAATTTGAACAGCAAAACAAACCCATCACCGTAAATGTTTACACGTGGGATGAGGAAGATGAACTGAAACCAGTCAGAATATCAAAGAACTCACCAACGATTGGTGATTGTGATACTAACCATGTTGACATGTTACTAATGACTGATGGTGTAAAATATCATTACACTTTGATTCGTACAATGAGTAGACTGATGGCGAGCACAAGCAATCACAATAGTAAACAAGACTTTTGTAGGCGATGTCTCTTGCGTATTCCATCAATTCATGCAGCACTTATACACAAGCAACATTGTAAGAGCGTTGATGATGCGGTCGTGAAGTTAACAACACCGCCGCCAGACAGCAAAGTGTATTTTAAGAATGTATGCAAACTACAGAAAAGTCCTTATGTTGTTTATGCTGACTTTGAATCTATCATTGTGCCATATGAAGGACCTTTACCAAAAGACCTACCTAAAACAGTAACTCTAAGTAATCATCAAGTCTGTTCATATGCATTTATTGTTGTTAGTTCAGATGGTAAACATTCTAAACCGCAATTGTACAGAGGACCTAATGCAGCAAAGAACTTCTTACAGCAAATGAACCAAGTGCGAAATGACTGCTCCAAACAACTGAATCTTTCAGACATTGTTATGAAACCTGAAGACCAAGAACAGTTTAACTCTACCACACAGTGTTGGATATGCGAACAAAGTCTAACACCAAACACAGACAATCCAATAGTAAGAGATCATGATCATGTAAGTGGGCAGTTCCGAGGAGCAGCACACAGCAAATGTAATCTACAATTAAAGTTTGATCCTAAGACTTGGAAGCTTCCAATCTTCTTCCATAACTTGCGCGGTTATGATTCACATCTGATCATGCAGGCAGTAACTGATGAATACAAAGCAAGATGCATTGCGCAGTCTTCAGAAAAGTACATGGCCTTTACTCTGAATAGTTTACACTTCTACGATTCTGCTCAACATCTGATGGGAACACTTGAGTCTTTATCTTCATCACTAACTGCTTTCCCAATCACATGTAAGTACTTTGACAGTGACTTAGTTAGAAAGGGAGTCTATCCATATGAATACATGGATTCGTGGGAGAGGTTTGATGAAGATGAGTTACCACCAAAGGATGCTTACTTCTCACGGCTGAAGGGTAAAGGTATAAGTGACGAAGACTATGAACACGCTAAGACTGCATGGAATAAATTAGGATGTAATACAATGGGTGATTATCATGATCAATATTTGTTGGCTGATGTTTGTTTACTTGCAGATATATTTGAGAATTACAGAAGAACATGTATGAAGCACTACAATCTAGATCCTTCACATTACATATCTGCACCAGGCATGAGCTGGGATGCATTTCTTAGATTTACAGGAGTAAAGATTGACTTGCTATCAGATCTACCTACACTTCAGATGATTGAAAATGGACTACGTGGAGGAATCAGTATGGCTTCACACAATTACTGCAAAGCCAACAACAAATACTTGGACGACTTTGATCCTATGAAACCTTCTAATTACATCATGTATCTAGATGCAAACAATTTGTATGGTTGGGCAATGTGTCAGACGCTTCCACTTCGGAACTTTAAGATCTATTCAGGACCATTTTCACAATGTGTTGTGCTGACAATATTAAAAGCAGGCCCAGACAGTCGAAAGGGATGGATACTAGAAGTTGACTTAGACTATCCACTATCACTTCATGATCTACATAATGATTATTCTTTAGCGGCTGAGAGGTTAAAAGTAAACCCAAGAGAACCTCCAAAGCTGGTGCCCAATCTGTTTCACAAAAAGAAGTATGTGTGTCACTACAGACTGTTACAGTTTTACATTAGACATGGATTAATTTTGAAGGCTGTTCATCGTATAATTTTATTTGATCAAGAACAGTTTATGAAACCTTACATCATGAAAAACACAGAACTGAGAACCAAAGCCGCTGATGCATCAGAGAAAGACTTTTTTAAACTGATGAACAACAGTTGCTTTGGTAAGACAATGGAAAACCCACACAAGAGAAAGGATGTTAGACTTGTTACAAGAGAAAATGAGGCCATCAAGCTGACATCCAAACCACAGTATCAAGACTTTAAATACTTTCATGAACAGCTGTATGGTATCTTAATGAAAAAACTTGTAGTCAAGCTTGACAAACCAGTATTCATAGGCTTTACTGTGCTAGAGTTGTCAAAACTGTTGATGCTTGAGTTTTTGTATGATTATTTGAAACCAAGATATCCCAAATCGAGAGTACTTTACACAGACACAGATTCATTCTTACTTGACATTCCAGCGGATGACATTTACAAAGATCTAGAAGCTGAAAGTCCTGCAGTAAAAGGAAAAGATTCTTTTTATGACACTTGCGACTACCCTAAAGAATCACCATTGCACTCAAATGTTAACAAGAAGGTTATTGGAAAGATGAAAGATGAAATGAATGGGAAGATAATTAAGGAGTATGTTGGATTGCGTGCAAAGATGTACAGTGTTGCAAGTGAGAAAGGGGTGGTTAAAAAAGCAAAGGGTGTAAGCAAACAGGTTGTAAAGTCGAGCATATCGCATGATAACTACAAGGAAGCACTGTTTCAGAAGCGAGTGTTTCACCATGACAACCCTAAGATCAGTTCCGCGCTTCATCAGATCAACACAACTATTGTAAACAAGAAATCTTTAGATGCTAATGACACAAAGCGCGTTTATTCATCACCAGAATATTCTTATGCAATTGGGCACTGGAGGACAAACGCGGCTTCAAATAGTCTGAGTGTGTAATAAGAATTTTTGTCAATCGGGAAAACCCGCTATGACAGCTTTGTTTTGACTGCAGCGGGGAAAAGGACGTTGCTTGCGTTGGGGAAGTGTTTGTGAAAGGGGAGTAGGCTTTGTTGAGTTTCAAAGCAGCCACCAAGTACACTTATCAAAAGCTTGAATAAAATAAACAAGTCAATTGAATAAGTTAACACTCGGCGGCCGCCCGAAGGCAGCCTAAAAAGTTTATAGTAGGGCGTTGAAGCAGGGTGAAGCAAAAACAATAACACAGCTGAAGCAGGGTGTTGAAGCAGGATGATTAAGAAGACAGCCAAAGCAGGGCAGGCGCAGCAAACCGTACATGCATGATCGTTACTATATTTAGAATCACGTCATTACTATTTTTGAAACCGTACATGCATGATCGTTACTATATTTAAACACTTGTCTAACAGTGCAGGTGCAGTGTGATACTTCTGTTGTTGCGCACAAACAAGCACTGTAAGTCTAAGACTGGGACTGTTGGAGCTCTGATGTGACAGGAATATGCGGCGTTTCTGACCAGTACTCTCTGTACTCTTCGATCTGGAGCATCTCTTCGATTTGTTTAAGTTTGCCCATGATAAAACTGATTGGCAAACCAACAGTGGTAAATCGCGGAAATGCATAAAGCGATCTAGCAACGGCGCGTAGTCTACGCGCATGAACATCGGAATAGCCAGTTTTTGCTTTCAACCAGTCAGCCCACGTTTCTTTCATTCTCCCTTCTTTTCTTTGCTTCTCCTGCCATTGTTTGCACATAATCAAAAACTGTCCAAACTGAATGTAAATTAAGATTTGTTGTGCGTCCTGTCTTTTGAGATTTCTCATCCCTTTTTGCAGTCTTTCCACAATATCTTTTTCATTTTCTGCTTGAGCAAAATAAGCATTTGTGAAAGCTTCTGTGGATATAGCATGGCTAACATCTGCTTGGTTTGAAACGAGATAGTGATGTAAATCACTTGGCGTTGTTGGTTCTACTCTCTTTTTCTTTCCGTCTTTTTCTTTGAACAAATCTTCTATCTTCCTTTTTGGTTTTTTGGGCAGTCTCATTAATCCTTCTGTTTTAGCCTTAACTGCTATTAAGGCCATCTGCTCAAAATATTTTCTATTCTCTTCTAGTACATGCTGTTCTTCTTCTGTCCAAAATTCTGATGGTGTTGGCGCTGGTAGTGGGACATTACAAGCTTGTTCCATGTCAGGTAGAATTAAAGTTGTTGACCGCCTAGAATAATCTAACAATTCTTGATGAACATTTTGCGATTCAAGAAGCTCTTTCTCTAATTCTGCGACATTCACCTTGTTAAATTAAGCACTTTTTTCACTGAAACACATACACGTCTTCACAGAACAGCACCTCAATACGAAATGGCGAGACAGGTCTGCCTGGTTGCTAACAACACAAACTAGATCGGGTTGTTATCAACACACAGTGGTGGGCGGAAGTGACGTAACTGTTGCTATCACATGATTTAATCTTGTCTTGCCATTGGAGGAATATAGAAGACAGGCTTGGATCAAAACACACGCTGGCTGTTTGTTTTTACCAGATCAATACGGTAGTTATGGCTTGCCGACGACGGGCAGATTGGATCAAAACACACGCTGGCTGTTTGGAGTGGCCCAACTAGTTAATATTTCAATGGAAACTAAATTTAGCGTTGTATAAGAGAAACGGGGAATGTACGTTCTGGGTTACTGATTCCGACAGACCCGGCATTGGTTCAAAACAACCTTACTTTACTGTATTTTTTTTTGTATGGATTTATGCAGTATTTTTCTGATTTTGTCGCATGTTTCATTTTAGTAAAAGTTTAGTCCAGAAGCCTATTTTTGGTTAATATTTAGGGTCTGTCGGAATCGGTGAGCCAGAACGTACATTCTCCCTTTCTCTGGAGCGCCACACGCCCTGTGATGATAAACTGTGGAAATTTCATGTTTAAAGATTATCATGTCTTGTTGCACGTGCCTAACCGGAACCGCACACCTCTTAAATTAACTTTAGCGTCAGACTGAGGCAGAAAAATTCCCTCATATATCACACAGTGCGTTCCACCGCCAAAGCCCATTTTCCCCGCCCCACCCCACCCCACCTTCCAGCCCTTTTAATCTCTCCAAGTCGCCCGACTTTAAAATGCTAACATTATCTTGTACGCCTGCTTACGTCATTGTTTTGTGTGTGTTTATTTTTTGTTATCACTTTTATGTGTTTTGAAGAAGACTTTTATAATCAATGTTCCGTGACATTCAAAGGTCCACAATGTAAAATGAGCACAACATTATCACAGTCACACACCTTTATAACCATCCTGAACTCAGGTCAAAATGAGTTCGGTTCATTCTCTCCCTGACCGGACGGTACAGTCCTACGCGAATCTATCAAAACAAAAATACAGAGTTATCTCCCATATGGTTTTTGTGAGCACTGATCTAAATTTGGTTTACAAACATTCACAAGCAGACGAACGACCGCTTTTTTTCAAATATATTCAAATAGGGTGCACTGGTACCAAAAGCTGGCAAACATACTATGACAAAAACCTGACTGTGACTAGAGTCATGAAAATGCCAGGGTGACGTTTAGGATCAGCTGAGCGCTATTTCAGCCTGATATTCTCCGTAGTTTTATACTGATAGTATGATACTTTTTTTTTAGCTTGAGTTTTCAGTAAATCTTCGAAAGATTAAACAGCTAAAAGCGGCCAACTTTTGGACGCAAAACTCCACGTGAAGTTCAGATAGTCACCCTCTGAGATGAAAGGTTTATGGACTAGCTGATATTTCTTGTTTTGGGTAAAAAGATAGTCTTATGATCGTTTTACAAAAATCCATATATATATATATGAGTTATCTTCTCAAGAATAAACTTGAGTCTACATCCAACCTCTGTTTCTAAGATTTAAACTGTTTCACGTTATTGTTATATTCATTAACAACGTTTTTTGTTTTACCGATTCATTGAAATCAATTAATTTTAATTTAATGTACCTGTGCTTACCTGTCCAGCTGTCTCCCGTAGTAGAGAGAAAAAGAAAGTGCTGACCAATAAACATTAAAAAATCTATGATAGTTACAAGTTATTCGGTCAAGTTATGACCCACAGGAGCTTGTATTCGTATCGAAGCCCCGGTTTATCGAAGCATTCTACTCTAGGCCTCCTGTGGTATAACTTAAACATTAGGAGTAGATACCGCGATTGAACAGTGCTTTGATGCACGCTCCTGTGCTGTTCTTCTTCATCTTCTTCCAGTTAGTGAGGAAATCCCTGTACAGCGCAACTATCCTCAATTTGGTTAAAGAGAGAGAGAGAGAGAGAGAGAGAGAGAGAGAGAGAGAGAGAGAGAGAGAAAGAGAGAAAGAGAGAGAGAGAGACTGAGAGAGAGACTGAGAGAGAGACTGAGAGAGAGACTGAGAGAGAGAGAGAGAGAGAGAGACTGACAGAGAGAGAGGAGGTATTACACACCGGTACGACCGAACATAAGGTATCAATAAACTCCTCTTGTGCAGCGGGTTGAAAGTATACCCTGATCCCTCGGAGATATACCTCCACTCCGGTCTGAACGACCTCACGTGACATGTTATATGGTAGAAGAGCATGCTGTCGCTTATTCTCCTTCTGAAGATGAGGTATACCCTCAGTTCGGTTAGACTGAAACGATGCTCAAGCAGTGGAATTTGTGTGTGGTTTGTTTCAGAGCAAAATGTTATTTTATCCAAACAAGAAGATATTCTCGCGCACCGCCTTGTTCAGGATATCCACAAGTTGACAATGATGTGTGCGAAATAAATAAACAATGAAACGAACCAGAACGGACGGACGGACGGGCAGACTGACGGACGGACTGACGGACGGACCGACGGGCAGATTGAGGGACGGACCGATCGATGGACGGACGGAGGGACGGGGGGAGGGGGGGGGGGGCGGCGGGAGGGGGGGGGGGGGTGGCGTTACGGGTAACCCCTCCTGATCCGGTCCTGCAGGGTATTCCTTCAACCCTCTGCACAAGAGGAATCTATTCGGATACAGACTGAAGGACGGACGGACTGACGGACGGACTGATGGACTGACAGACAGACTGTCGGACGGACCGTATGGACGGACATACGGACGGACTAAAAGGACGAAGGAACGAATAAACGAAGGAAATAACGAAGGTCGGAACGAAAGAGCGAACGAACCAACCCACGAATGAACGAACGAACGAACGAACGAACGAGCAAACAAACAAACAAACAAACAAACAAACAAATAAACAAGCAAACAATAAACAATAATTGTGTGCAATCTGGCCCATTTTCAGGGCATTTGTCAAACGTTTGGAGGAGGTCCACAGTTAGGCCTGGGTGGGGGGGGGGGGGTTGTCCCACCAACAGGAATTCCCCCCCCCCTCTCCCCTGTATTGAGCCCTGCACAAGAGGAATTTATTGATACGGACTGAACTTGAAGAACGGATTGACTGACGGACCGACGGACGGACGGACTGACGGACGTACTGAAGGACTGTCGGACGAACTGTCGAACGAACGAACGAACGAACGAACGAACAAACGAACGAACAAACGAACGAACGAACTGACGAACGAACAAACTGACGAACGAACAAACAAACGAACAAATTAGCAAATGAATACATACATTCGCAGAAAGAAAAAGGCAAAAGGTACATTTGTGGAGTCAGTAAGGGGGGTGGGTGGGCTTCCGGAACCCAGGAACCTTGGGAATCCCCCCTGGCCTAGAACACACACACACTGATCGACACTGACACACACACTGACACACACAACTTGACGAACGCACACACACACACACAATACACACACACACATCCACACCGGCACACACACACACACGCACGCACACACACACTGTGACACACACACGTAAACACACACACCGGCAATGACACTGACACACACACACGTACCGTACACACTGACGGGCACACTGCCGGGCACACACACACACACACACACACACACACACACACACACACACACACACACACACACAAACACAAACACATACTGACATACTCGCAACTGACATAGCAGAGGGGGGTGGTAAGTCATTTGAACGTTTAATTTCTTTTGTCACAAATTTAACTACCCATCCGTTCCTTGTGTTTTTATTTTGAGATAGTTTTGTATTTTTAGTCACTGCAGCGAAGGGACATCACTCCCGCCACCTTATCTGTATCTTCTTCTGCTTGTTGTCGCAACACGTGTAGACCAGTCCAAATCGTCCAAATGTAGTGGTCATCTGCAGAGACGCCGCCGTGCCGTACAGCTTATCCTGGATGGGAGTCGGGATTCGCTTTTTTTGCACTGCCATTGATGCCAAGAACGGAGCAGCCAGGGTCATTTCAATTTTCATCCAGGAATGGCACAAGCGAGCCAAACCGGCCGATGGTCTTTCGACTCCATGGAGACAGCTGGTGAAGGTAATACTATTTTTATTCCTACATTCGTGTTGACGACAGAGTGCAACGTTTCTAAAATATGATCGGTGCTAACAGAGCAGCAGGAATATACGTGCCCTTGATGACTTGGTCACTTTCGGTTTCACGGTACCAGTAAAGTCGATCGAACCCTCCCCCCCCCCCCCCCCCCCCCCCTTCCTGTTAGGACCTAAACAAATCTGAAAAAATCAGGTCTTGAAAGGAAGAAGTCTTGAGATGAGAGTAAATATAGAGAGGTTGTGGACAGACAAATCTGAGAAAACAGGGTCTTAAAAGGGAGGGAGTCTTTAATCAGGGGATATTAAAAGTGTTGTTCCACTGTACTACCAAAAAGAGGGGATACTGTTTGATGTTACTGTAAAGACTTACAGTAACACTGTTCTCTCCGATTGCCAGTGTTTGTACTTTGAAACAGATTGTATGACCGGCACGGTTGGCCTTGTGGTAAGGCGCCCGCCCCGTGATCGGGAGGTCGTGGGTTCGAACCCCGGCCGGGTCATACCTAAGACTTTAAAATTGGCAATCTAGTGGCTGCTCCGCCTGGCGTCTGGCATTATGGGGTTAGTGCTAGGACTGGTTGGTCCGGTGTCAGAATAATGTGACTGGGTGAGACACGAAGCCTGTGCTGCGACTTCTGTCTTGTGTGTGGCGCACGTTAAATGTCAAAGCAGCACCGCCCTGATTGGCCCTTCGTGGTCGACTGGGCGTTAAGCAAACAAACAAACAGATTGTATCCTGAAATTTAGCACTCCATGTGTTAACATTTCTACTTCCAGGTCTGTAGTGTGCAAACGTGTTGTCACTGTTACAGCTGAAATGAACTAACAAGAATACTAGTCTGATGTACATAAAATATGGGAGAGGTTTGGGGTCGGGGGTGGATGGCAAGCATAACATTGATAAATGACTATAGTTTTGCAGTGGTTTGCTCTCTTGTACTATGAGTGTTAACAGCAATTGTTTATAATTTGTTACTCAACTTACTGTAAGGACTATTACTATTAGCTTTTCTCAGCAACTGCAAACAATTGTGACTTAATTGCAAGAGCGCTTCATTAAACATTGGGACACTTCTTTTGGTTTTTTTAATGGCTATAGTGTAGAAACTAGAAATGCTGAGATACATTAATGTAGTCATGAACAACAGCAACAACAAAAACAAGAACATGTTTTGAATTCTGATAGCTAATGAAACTGACAGCTTGATTAGAATTATGTAGTTTTTGCAATTGCTGACTGAGTTGCATCCTTTGGTTTTACCTTGCATTGATTATCACCTTTGCTGACAATTGACTCATTGAGTGCAGTATTGAGTAACGTATAGTTATTTTATTTCAAGTTAACTTCTGGCTCTGCATGGTGTTAATCCTACTCAAACTTAGTCAAAGTAAGGTATCATTATTTATGAATAATGTGAAGTTGAAGATACAAATTAATGAGAAAGTTTGTGTATTTTTCTGTACAATCTTGCTATTTACTGTTTCAGTGCTGAACCATTTGCTTGAATGCTTGATCAGATGATGACAGAGTGACACCTGGTGGTACCCAATAAAACTGCCTTTGCTGCTATAACTACAAGAAATTTCTACAATTCAGAACAGTAAGTGCATGAGGTTCCATTTTAAGCTGTCAAGAGTAAATCTCAGGAATAGATTAGAAGATTTAGTTATGTCACACATGTCTTGCTTTCTTGACTTTTCTCACACTCTCTTGTCAGACTCAGAGAGTGCATGATTGTACATTTTTTTTACAGTAATTTTTTATGTTCCTAATTGGAAAACAAATGTGTCATAATCTTAGTGTTTAGGATAACTATATGGCAGAGAGAATCATGGAAATGATTGGGCGATGGGGGTGTGTCGCTGGTGTGCAAGAGGGTGGGTGGGTGTGGAGAGAGTAGTGATGGTAGTCAACTACTAACTAAAAGATTACTGATTGCATACATTTAGTGTTTATTGATTTGGAGGGTGGGGGAGGAAGGCAAGCAGTATTATTACATGTGTATGGGTATACTAGTTGTGCATGTTCCAAATGGGGGTGGAGGTTGGCATGGCAAGCAATAGCTCAGTCGGAAGTGTGGCCTTGAAACCGGTTGTGGGGATTTATTTCTCAGAATTGACGTTGTGCAGACTCTGCTTGGTTTCTGAATAGCTTATTAAGCCTGTGACTGTGTGCATACATAAAGATCTCAAGTTCACAGTTTCAGGGCTTGGAATTAATGGAAACATCAACACACATGTAGGAAAAACTCAAAAAAAGGAGGGGGGGGGGGAGTTTGGTCCCACGGTAGTGTTTGAATGAAAGCAATCTTACTTTTTAAGAGGGTAATCTTGCAGGACTATGATTCTTACATTGGTAGTTGACTAGTGTAGTTGTGGTTTTGTACTAGTGAGGAATGTCATCTATGTCATGTGATTTCTTGCTTCTTCTTTTTGTGTGTGCAGCTAAAGATGTTGGACCTTGCCTACAGCCTAGTTTTGCATAGATCTCCAACACCGTGGCTTTACTCTGAGACACCTCAGAAAACACAGCCTTTTCTGCTGCTGAAAGGTAAACATTAGGTTAAATTTGTGTTTGTTTTGATTTGTATGTTTTCCTTTTGTAGTCTATGGCAGGAGATTTGTGCAGGTGTACAAATGGTAGAGGTGTCAGAGGAAATGTCCACTTGTTACTTGTCTCTATATCAGTATATATGTATCACAAATACGCATCAAATGTACTGATCAATAGAGACCACATGGACAATTTCAAGCACTTTTCTGCCAGGGGTAGGGTCAGCTATGTAAGAATCATGTCTTACTCTGTTCATGCAAAAATAAGGTTCTGCATTTGAATGAGTTTGAATCAGGCACCTGTGTTTTTGCTCTTGTTTGTGCCCTCTTGTGAACTGTTAACTTATGAACAACCACCCCAGCAAGCAACTCTTTACTGTTCTGAGCACAACAGAAGAGCGCATGGTCTGGGCATATGGATGGTAAACACATCTCATGCACAAGTACAGGCCTGAAAGTGGCGAGTATTTTCAATTACTCGCCATGGCGAGTAAAAATCATGTAAATGGTGAGTAGAAATGTTAATCTACTCGCCACATGCGAGTAAAGTTGATAAAACAAATGGTTGTTTTGACGAGTAAAGTTTCAGTAAATTATGAGAAGTACATGTACTAGCAGTGCTTCATTTTGTGGACTTTCAGTGCTGAAGTATGATTGTGTGGATTGATCATTTTGTATTCTGTTATTCAGATTGCCACTTGCTTTCTTTTACATATATTTACAAGTTGGTGGCTGATTTGTGTGTGTTGCAGAACACAGGTCCATGAATAAAAGAACCCAGCTGGTATTCTTCATTCATGGAAAATGAAAGGAAATTTATCAGCCAGGATTCGCCACTCACTCTGCTAAGGGGGAACCCCGGTCAGCCCTACAGTGGATGAACAGCTTGGTCCTTGGAGGGAAAGGTAACTACTGCAGCACTTTAGAAGGGGTCTATGTCGACCAACAGTGGCTGTATTCCCTGTATGTTAATTTCCTGTACATATACAGGGAATATACTTCCGTTAGACGCCATGGAATTACTTCAAGCTTGTGAAAGTGATTCAATGGACGAGAGTACCAGCGAGGAAAACATAATACCAGGCTGTTGGGGGTGGGGGTGCAGATGTTTCTTTAACTAAATCCGTTTTGATAAACGGTCGAAGCATGTTTTGCTTGATTGGAT
This sequence comes from Littorina saxatilis, assembly GCF_037325665.1. Taxonomy (NCBI): domain Eukaryota; kingdom Metazoa; phylum Mollusca; class Gastropoda; order Littorinimorpha; family Littorinidae; genus Littorina; species Littorina saxatilis. The sequence continues at coordinate 37,426 of NW_027128269.1, forward strand.
GCCGCACGCGAATTCAGGATTTTAAATAGATTCTCCTATCTAACCGCAGTCACGCGCTTGGCGCAAGATTGTACGATATTATACTTCTTTACAGAAAATCCAACTGTATTCCCGGTACACAGGGAAAACACCTATGGCTATGGGGAATACACCTTCTTTTGGTCGACATAGACCCCTTCAACCTTACAATATGTGAATGTGTAGAATATTATGCTTTTGCTTAAAGCTTGTTACATATGACTAAGACAGAAATGTTAATCATTCCCTTGGTGCAAATCATAAAAAGAACAATAGCGATCTGATGTACTGTGGATCAATCGAGGAAAAGGTGTGTATGACCTAGAAGAAACTGGTTTTGAAAGTGCTGAGGATGGATGGAACATTGATGCAATATCATTTACTACATTGAACCTGGGTTTCAAACTGAAGTGCTTTTTTATGCAGGGTTCGTACAGAGTCCTTGAACCCTGGAAAACTCCTTGAAAATTGGAAAACCTTTTCCAGGCCTTGAAAAGTGCTTGAAAATAGAGTTTTGTTAAATAGTCATTGAAAAGTACTTGATTTTTCCAAATTGTTGCCTATACATTTCGTCAGCAGCTTGTCTTATTTAAAAAAAAATGCAACCCCCTTTTTTTTCGTCAAATACAGTACACACATTTTGGGAGAATAAAAGATCGAGTGAAAACAAATTAAAGCAGACGAACTAACTATTACTAGTCACCTGTAGTTGCTTCCCTTCCTGAAGGTAAGCTTGGTGCTTTGCATTAAATTGGGGAAAATCATGTCCTTGAAAAGCATTTATTTGGTCCTGGAAATGTCCTTGAAAACTCCTTGAATTGTATCAGCTCTGCCCTGCAGGAACCCTGTTTATGCTTCTTGTTATATATATGGTCTCGATTGACTCCTGTGTTCAAGAGACTGTAAACAACCATAAACAATCTTGTGTTGTTATGTGGTGGTGGTTTTGCTGTTGTCTAGCATCTACCCGTAATTGGCTTTATCAAATGCACCAGAAACGAGCATGAGTTTGTCGGATTAGTGAACTGTTTGAAAAACTTTAATGTATTTGTGGTTGACAGGTTGTTATTATTTCTATATTGTGTTCTTCTTTTTCTCAGGTGGGCTGTCTTCTGAAACATATGAATCGGGAGCGTCACATCTTTCTTCCTGAGACATCCCCTCTTGAAAATGGTGTGGCGTTTAGCTGAATGGAAACGTGGCAGTGTCCTGTTTTTCATAGCTTCGATGCGCGAAGTTGGGGATTTCAGCAGAGAATTTATTGATTGATTAATTAATTAGTTATTTAAGCTCACCTCACTCCTTAGTGTTTTTTAGGGGGATGGGGGGGGGGGGTGGTGTTGGCCTGGATCTTGTTAGTGAACTTTCTTTCTGGCAACTCGCATCAGAAATTCCAGGTTTGCTTTCAAGGCAATAGACGGTTTTTGAAAATAATTCTGTTAGGATTATCAGCAGTCCGGAGGTGTAAAAATCCCTGTACTGCAGTCAGGTTTTTCAAAACATCTCGAGCACGCTCTACGCCTCTGACGGGCTGTATCCCACAATCGGGACAAACGACCAACTTGGATGTGTATGCCATGCGCACAATATGATACCCCTTGCCTTTAAAAATCAGCGGTCACGAGTTCATCACAGTTCAGAATTTGTTGTGTAAAAGATAGCCGCTGTCAGCTAGCCATTCGTGGCTCAGGTGATTATATTTAATACAAATTTAAAAAAAGGTTTCTTATGTAGCGCACGCCGCACAGCATACACATCACAGTCAGTCGCTTGTCCTGATCGCAGGATAGCGTGAAACATGCTCCGGGAGACTGCCAATAATCCTTACATAGTTATTTAAAGAAATTGTGTATTGGTACAGCATGTTATGCATGTACTAAGATAGCTATTTGTAAATATTTGGTAGATATTTATGGTGGTGTCCCGAATTGCTCCCTCCCAATTTGCCCCATCCCATATGGTCCCCAATTATTCTTGCATTTTGCTGTGAGTAACATAAAGGCATTTGTCTGAAGCGCATTTCCAAAAAGACCCCCCGCGGGTTAGGGGGAAGAATTTACCCGATGCTCCCCAGCATGTCGTAAGAGGCGACTAACGGATTCTGTTTCTCCTTTTACCCTTGTTAAGTGTTTCTTATATAGTCAATGTTTGTACAGATTTTAGTCAAGCAGTATGGAAGAAATGTTAAGTCCTTTGTACTGGAAACTTGCATTCTCCCAGTAAGGTAGTATATTGTACTACGTTGCAAGCCCCTGGAGCATTTTTTTTATTAGTGCTTTTGTGAACAAGAAACAATTAACAAGTGGCTCTATCCCATCTCCCCCCCTTTCCCTGTCGCGATATAACCTTCGTTAAACACCAATTAAAGAAAGAATTTCCAAAAAGCATAGTTACCATTTGTTTTTTTTAAATCTGAATCCGTGACTGTTGTTCTTGAATACTCTTTCGTTTAGGTTTCCAAAAATGCTGATATAAAGGGGAAGGATAGTTGAAACTGTAACCGTTTACATTTTGCTCCCAGATTTGCAGTTGTTGTTTTTACTAGGAGTTTGGACGGGCTCGGTGTTCTTGTGGATAAGACATCGGCCTCCTATTCAGAAGGTCATGAGTCAAAATCGCGGCCGCCTGGTAGGTTAAAGGTGGAGAATTTTCTGATCTCCAAGGTCATTGCTTATGTGCAGACCTGCTAGTGCCTTATCCTCCTTCGTGTGTACACGCAATCACAAGACCAAGTGCGCACGGAAAAGATCCTGTAACCCATGTCAGAGTTTGGTGGGTTATAGAAACACAAAAATACCCTGCATGCTTCCCCCGAAAGCGGCGTATGGCTGCCTGAATGGTGGGGTAAAAACGGTCATACACGTAAAAATCCACTCGTGCAAATTTGTGAGTGAATGTGGGAGTTTCAGCCCATGAGCGAAGAAGAAGAAGAACTATGAGTTTTACTCTTTTAAAAAAATTATTTTCAAATTCGAAGATTGCCACAACAGTAGTCTATCTCATCCGACTTGAACCCTTCAGACTCCCTGTACATGTACTTGCAGTTTAAACTCATATTTTGTCTGAGAATAGTTTTCAAATGCAAAGTCCTTCAGAAAAACTGCGAGATAAAAATCTGGAGTGCTGATATCGTGTTGGTGTATCGTGTCAGTGGCCGAGTGGTAACGCACTTGCGCTCGGAAGCGAGAGGTTGCGAGTTCGACCCTGGGTCAGGGCGTTAGCAATTTTCTGCCCCCTTTCCTAACCTAGGTGGTGGGTTCAAGTCTTTCGGATGAGACGAAAAACCGAGGTCCCTTCGTGTACACTACATTGGGGTGTGCACGTTAAAGATCCCACGATTGACAAAAGGGTCTTTCCTGGCAAAATTGTATAGGCATAGATAAATTTTCATAAAAATGTCCACCAAAATACCCGTGTGACTTGGAATAATAGGCCGTGAAAAGCAGGATATGCGCCGAAATGGCTGCGATCTGCTGGCCGATGTGAATGCGTGATGTATTGTGTAAAACAATATTACATCTCACACGGCATAAATATATCCCTGTGCCTTGAATATGTGCGCGATATAAATTGCATAAAATAAAATTAAAATAAAATCCCCGAGCTTAGAACTGTACCCACAGAATACGCGCAATATAAGCCTCATATTGATTGGTATGTAAGAAATGTTAAAGTCCTTTGTACTGGAAACTTGCATTCTCCCAGTAAGGTAGTATATTGTACTACGTTGCAAGCCCCTGGAGCAATTTTTTGATTAGTGCTTTTGTGAACAAGAAACAATTAACAAGTGGCTCTATCCCATCCCCCTCCCCCCCCCCCCCCCCCCTCTTTCCCCGTCGCGATATAACCTTGAACGGTTGAAAACGACGTTAAACACCAAATATAGAAAGAAAGAATAATCTTTGAACAGCATTTGGTTGGAAAATGAAAGTCTTCACAAAGCTATCTTCTTCTATTTGTGTGGGTTAATATAAATAGGATTTAACATAACAATGTGGTACTGGTATGGGTTTTGTAAAGTGATTACTCAACTTCTGTGAATTGTACCTTCGTGGTGATCATGCTACACACTGGGTAATTCAAGCACAGAAAATAATATTTCTTAATAATTTGGCCTTATAAATGTACTCCGTGACTGTATTTGTATATGGTGAAAAGGAGAAGATATAAAATTTGTGAAATAGGACTTCGTATTTGGTTTTGTCATAATGAATTTGTTGTTTCTGTGTGTGTGTGTGTGTGTGTGTGTGTGTGTGTGTGTGTGTGTGTGTGTGTGTGAGCATGCATGCGTGCTTATGTGTGAGTGCACAATTGTGTGTGTGTATTAATCCAGCAGAAACAGCTTCTCTTCCATACATTTGAATCATTTATATTGATACCACATGGAGACTATTCTGAACACACAAGCGTGGTTTTCTCTCTACAGTGCTTTTCCTAAAGTTAAATATTGAATTTTTGAATTTAAAAGTTTTTGGCACACCACTTTAAGATAATGCTCAAGGAAAATAAATAGTCTTCTTTTTTCATTAACGCTTTTTCTCACAGTGATGTGTCAATATCTCAGACGCAAATCCAGAGTCATGCACCGTTTTATGCTTGGGAAGCGCACTATACTCACTTTGGTAACGGTCACTGTTAGAAACATGCATACCAATCAATCAATTAAGCGAAAATGAATGATAAGATTCGATTATGTTCTTCTTTTTGTGCACAGGCGGTTATATACAAACGTGCATAGTGTCAAAAGAAATCACACACACACACACACACACACTGAAAGTATGAAGAAGCCCCTCCAACTTTTGGTTGAGTTTGACTGCATTACCTTGAGGAGACTGACGACACTTCACAATGGAAAAAATAATAACTTTTACATTTCAGTGATTTGTTTTAAGTACAAAAGTACAAGTGAAAGTAGAAATAAATTAATGTGACACTATCCCGTAATCACATATCAGGGTCAACTATAATCAGTCCATTGGTTTACAAAACTTTATTCAATTTGTTATCATGACAGAAACAATGCATTGTTTTTTTAAGATAACTCAAGCATAAATGCTTATTTTAAGTCATCCTGGTATGTACATAACAAAGTTTAGCATGATGGCGGACTAGATACATTTACTCATTTCAGACATCGAAAACAAACAGACAAACCTGATGCGCAAGCAATCAAAAAATGGAGGGGGTGGTAGTACAGAACTTGGTGGGGGTAAAAACAAGAAACAAAAAGAAATGGGGTACGAGAGAACAGAATTCAGCATAAGGGGGAAAAAAAAGGACGACGAAGACTTGGAGCGCCAGAAATGTTGGAAGAGTGGGTCACGTCACAATAATATTAAATGCACAGAAGACACACACGCAAAGTTAATACATTTTGTGATCGGCGAAAATGGCACTAAATTACATAACGATTGGGCCATAATCGATAAGTCGAAACAAGGACACAAAACACGAGAGAAATTACGAAGAACAATTGGTCAGGCAGCATTTGTCTCATGACAGTGTCAAATGAACATTACAGTGAATAAAATGTAGAGGCTCATGTACGGAACATGCCTGGTTGTCTTAATAAATTCTTGTACAGTTATGAATATGGTCTGATTGACATTCCGGGAATATTGCGGGATGCCTTTCAATAATATTTCAATAAACTTATAATCAGTTATCAATTGACAATAATCGTACATCTCTACACAAGGGTCAATGCAACAAATAGTGCTCAGCAGTCTCCCTTGGGTAACCGCACTCACATTTGGGGCATTCCTTGAGGTGCCGCTGACATAAATCAAAATTCAAATCACTCATACCAATACGCAGTCTGCAATTATGGACTTTTTCAAATCTATCTCCAAAATAATAATGACATGGTACTTTAAAATCAACGTTGATTGCAGTAAAGTAATTGACTGACAATTAGGGTTGTATGTGGGGTGCCTAAAATTTGAACTTTTCTTATTCCCGAATATTTTTTGTGGGCGCAGAAGCACGGGGCAAATGGTATTGTTTTTTTTCTGGAGGGGGATCAGACAATATAAAACCAATTAGAGGCCGAGTTGCCTGACAGAAAGGCCAATTCTAGCCCCAGTCCATACCGGTTACATGTAATTAGCTATGCACACATTTGAGATCGATACCCAACCTTACTGAGCATCAGTTCTTTGCGTTATTTTAATTTTCTTGTTTTTCTTTAAAATAAAAAAGGGAATGGTTTTATTGATGTCATTTTATTATGTCATTATCTAGTCAGCATAAATGACTTTTGTGGATACAGGAGAAAGTGTTAAAATGTGAAGATTTCAAGTGTGGTTTGTGGTCATCTGCTCAGTTGACCACTTAAAATGTTGTTTCATTTGATGATACGTTTTGTTTGGTGTTCCCGCTTGAATGTGACAGTAAGTTGTACAATGTTACTCTGTGTGTGTGTGTGTGTGTGTGTGTGTGTGTGTGTGTGTGTGTGTGTGTGTGTGTGTGTGTGTCATGTGTGTGTGTGTGTGTGTGTGTGTGCGTGCGTGAGTGTGTTTGTGTGTGTTGGTGTGTGTGTGTGTTTGGTAACCGGCTTTGTACAGCGGGACCACCTTATTTTGTCATGTATTTTTATTCATTCTGGAGCTTTATTAAATAAACTGCCCATTTCAATCACAACTCTGGTCTGGTCTTATTGTCAGTGTTGCATAAATGATTGTATGTGAGCTTGTGAACATACAAAGAAAAAAGAAAGAAACATTCTGTGTCGAAATATCTTGACTAAAAATCAGGCGGAAGACTACACCTGTTGCATTTCCTATTATGCTCAGGCAATTATAACTGAGGGCGGAAGCGACAATGATTCGTTTTCCCCCCAGATAACATTAATTTGTAGAGACGGAAAAGGAACACGCACATTCTGGAACTGATTTGTGTAAATAACTGAGAGGGTGTTTTGTCTGTTTTGTGAAACGGTCCTCACACATTTGCAAAGTTCCACAGTTAGGCAGCTGAATTAAAGCATTACATAATGCATAGTGTAAACTCTAGGCCTACTTCAAGGTCTTATTACTTCAAGATGCATACACGTGCTGTTGTATCTGTTAGTGCTTGCCGGACACCAGTGCTGATTAAAATGGCTTAGATTGTTACTAATTTGAAACTACAGTATGTCCTTTTACGCGTTGTGGCAACTGAATTTTGTTGGTACCGATGATTTATACAAAGACTTTTATCACAGGTTTCTTCCATATCAAACATTTATACTTACCTTCAAGTTCGAGTTTACCTTTACTTTCACGAGGAGAGTCTGTGTGTGTGTGTGTGTGTGTGTGTGTGTGTGTGTGTGGTGTGGGGGTGTGTGTGTGCATGCGTGCGTGTGTGCACGCTTAAATATTCTTGATTTTTGAACATAAGCAGTTTATCTGTCATGGAGTTGTGTGTGTTTTCATGTCTGCGTGTTCTTTTCCCCCTCCTTCCTCCTCTCGGCAGTCCGGCTTCAGTCATTTTATTCCTCCCCTCAAAGCAGACAGCAGCATTGTGTTAATGTTCAGAACTTTGCCAGGTTTTTTGTTTGTTTGTTGTGCTTCTTTAATTTAGGTTTGTTGTTTGTTTAAAACACTCAAACATACGCACACATCCACACGCACACTTTTACTTTTTAAGTTATAATAAGTATTGCATTCAGCCACGGTTTTTTTTTCTCAGTTGATATTCTGATTTTTGCCATTTTTTTGTGTAATTTGTTTTTGTTGTGCTTGTTTGATGTAGGTTTGGTGTTGTTTGTCGTTGTTTGTTTAACACACACTCAAACACACACTAACCAGACACACACACACACCACCACCACCACCACCACAAGAATAGGTTTACACTCACTTTTTTCCTCCACGTTTTAATTTTGGCAATATCATTAACCCAGGATTGCAAAGCAGGGATCATTTGTCAATTTCATAACAACGTACATACAATTTCAGCTGGTCACTTCAATAAAATGTGCATCATCACAGGTTTCTGCTGGAATGACAGTGTCTTATCTGTCAACACAAAATACACACACACAAAATGAGTGTGATGCTGTATGCCTCCTAACAGATCCTAACTTCACCCTCCAAACCTCCCTGCAGATGTATGTTCTGTGCACAAAAATAACCTTTTAAAATATACAAAATGCAGACGACATTTCTACATTTGTAGTTGTGCTGCAGACCTGTTTACCCCCATAAGTGTTTTGGAGTAATGCTCAGCCCCAAAAATAGTAATCCTGGCACAAAAATAGTAATCCTGGTACAAAAATAGTAATCATCCAGCATTCGTCGCCAATTACAACGCACATGACAACTGTGTCTGCGAAACGCAATCATGCACATATATCCATCATTCACAAACAAAACACATCAGTCAGTTTTTGTAGTCATCATAATGTCAAAGAAGATTACATCAAAAGCACATGCATCACTGATTCTTTTTCTTTTGCTCGTAGTAGGCCTTTTTCAGTGTGTCAAGCGCTTCTCTACTGTACTTGCGCTTGCTGAAGGTACTGAACTTGTCAAATTCAGGTGCACGGAGCCCCTGGGGCTTTTAGTCATACCTCGGGCAGCTATCTATTAGAAGAACTACCAAGTTTCATTGACTTGCACCCAAAGAGTCAAGAACTGCGATTTTTTTTTACGAATCAATTTCGTACTCGGACCCGGCTGGTCTTGACCTATTTTTGGATCTAAATTTAGATCAGGTAGATCACCACATCATGCACAAAAAGACACGTCACTAGCAAACTATGTCAGACATCATCATGAGTTTGTATAAAACAAAATGGAGGCCGGAATCACTCAGTTGAATCGAACTCCGACCAAACACCACGTAATAACTAGGTTAATTTATGCACTCGCGTGAACAAGAAACTGTCGAGCTTCACAGATGTCGTCGTTGGGTAGTTTTACTACCATAGGAGGATTTTTGAACTGTAAATGCACTCAGCTGCAACAAAAACGCAAAACGAAGGCTGTAAGCTGCACTGTGCCTTTAAGTAGCTCAACACAATGATCGCAGCCCAGGGTGCTAACACAGTTTGGAAGGTCAAGGTTTTATAGTATGCTTCACTAACGGGATCTTATAAAAAAAAGCTAAAACATTTACCACTGAAGAAAAACCATCTCTGAACAATTCAAAATTGTCACACTACTAGTTTTACATTTTAAGGATCTTGCCTAGTGCACATCTTTTTATTATGAAACATTTGTATTGTAAACAAAAGAAAACACAATGTCTTGTGATCTGTAAATGTTCTTAATACAGGGAACTTTATACATTGTTCAAGTGAAGTACTGTACAGCCTATTTAGCTTGTTCATTTTCTCCCTATAATCTGCTACAATTCAATAAACTGCTGTAAACTTGTGTGCCCTTAAAGTAGATTTATGTCCTTCTGTGTGGGCACCTTCTTCTTCTTCTTCCTCTTCAGTGTTCAGTGTTTGCATTTGGATGTGTGCTCTCTGGCCAAGTCTTGTTGCACAGGGGTACGGGTGGCAAGAAAAGGCCACCCTCTCAGAACGTGTTGCAGAGTCTGTTCTTCCTACCCTAGCCACAGTCGCACGCTGTAGGTGCAAAACCTATCCTTTTGATGTGTACCTTCAGACAGCAGTGTTCTGTGCAAAGGCGAAAGATGGCTGTCTGTTCTGCGTGAGTAAGATGGGGCTATGGTCTTGAATGAGCTGGTAGCTGTCTGTCTTTAAAAAAAAAAAAAAATAGACATCAAAGAAGCTGCAGCACCAGCCAAGTGTTGACTGTTTTCTTTATGCGTAACCTGGTCCTGGCAGTAGCTGTTGTCCATCTGTAAACAAGCAAGATCATTATTATAATATATTGATGGTGTATTTGTTTTACCCAAAAGACGATTAAAATAACATTTAATTTTTGTTTTAGTTATGTGGCATACATGCAGTGGAACGATCATATCTTGTGATATCTTCCCTCTGAGAAAAAAAACTACTATTCAAAATGTACTTTTACATACTTTTTTGTTAACTTAGGCTTTTGAAGATCCACATCCAATCCTGCCACAATGTAGGCACAATCATAGGCTAAAATTGTCAGGGTTATTTACCATCGAACTGTCCTCAACATTCTATGCTGACACACACACATGCACACACACACTGGCACAGACACATAACTTGACTTCACTTAGGAAGGTTATGTGATGCTTAAATCATTTGTCTTGCCACTAGTTCATCACAAGTAACCACTGTGTTTATTGCTGGTATGTGCTTAAATGGAGGGATAGTCTTATCCCATGGTAAAACATTTTTTTTTTTTAAAAAGCCTGGCAGTGATGTGAGATGTGAGCCAAACTGTGTTCACGAAAAGCAGCCGGCCTTTAATAACACAAAGCTGCCTCTGTACACAATTCTGCTTTTACACATGCTATCCCTTAACTTGGATTCATACCAAAAATCAAGCCTGGTTTCATAGGAAACAGTCAGAATGTTGATTCAGCATTTAGAATGATAATCTTATTTCATGTACACGCCTTGGCAAATCTGACAATTAAGTAAGCAGAAGTTTTCTTCACGGGACGGATTTGCTCATTTTATTATGTAGCAATGCACTTCACTTGGTCACATACCCCCCCCCCCCCCCCCCTCTGTGCACAGTGATAGTTTTAAACAAGGAATTCTGTAAACACAGGGGTGGTCAAATACACCCCCCCCCCCTTCCCTCTGTGCACAGTGATAGTTTTAAACAAGGAATTCTGTAAACACAGGGGTGGTCAAATACACCCCCCCCCTTCCCTCTGTGCACAGTGATAGTTTTAAACAAGGAATTCTGTAAACACAGGGGTGGTCAAATACACCCCACCCCCCCCCCCTTCCCTCTGTGCACAGTGATAGTTTTAAACAAGGAATTCTGTAAACACAGGGGTGGTCAAATACACCCCCCCCCTTCCCTCTGTGCACAGTGATAGTTTTAAACAAGGAATTCTGTAAACACAGGGGTGGTCAAATACACCCCCCCCCCCCCTTCCCTCTGTGCACAGTGATAGTTTTAAACAAGGAATTCTGTAAACACAGGGGTGGTCAAATACACCCCCCCCCCTTCCCTCTGTGCACAGTGATAGTTTTAAACAAGGAATTCTGTAAACACAGGGGTGGTCAAATACACCCCCCCCCCTTCCCTCTGTGCACAGTGATAGTTTTTTAAACAAGGAATTCTGCTGTAAACACAGGGGTGGTCAAATCCACCCCCCCCCTTCTCTCTGTGCACAGTGATAGTTTTAAACAAGGAATTCTGTAAACACAGGGGTGGTCAAATACACCCCCCCCCCTTCCCTCTGTGAACAGTGATAGTTTTAAACAAGGAATTCTGTAAACACAGGGGTGGTCAAATACACCCCCCCCCCCTTCCCTCTGTGCACAGTGATAGTTTTAAACAAGGAATTCTGTAAACACAGGGGTGGTCAAATACACCCCCCCCTCCCTCTGTGCACAATGATAGTTTTAAACAAGGAATTCTGTAAACACAGGGGTGGTCAAATACACCCCCCCTTCCTCTGTGCACAGTGATAGTTTTAAACAAGGAATTCTGTAAACACAGGGGTGGTCAAATACACCCCCCCCTTCCCTCTGTGCACAGTGATAGTTTTTAAACAAGGAATTCTGTAA
>NW_027128270.1:0-19017 GCF_037325665.1 Littorina saxatilis
GGAACATGAAAAGCATCAGCAATAATCAGAAAAGTCGAAGCTATCACTTCAAATAACGGTCTGCTAACCAGACCCGACTCTTCAGTCTCTCTGTAGTTTATGCGCTGGTCGTGGGGGAAAAAAACAAGTCGCGTAAGGCGAAATTATAACATTTAGTCAAGCTGTCGAACTAACAGAATGAAACTGAACTCACTGCATTTTTACAGCAAGAGCGTATACTCGTAGCATCGTCAGTCCACCGCTCGATGCAAAGGCAGTGAAATTGACAAGAAGAGCGGGGTAGTAGTTGCGCTGAGAAGGATAGCACGCTTTTCTTTATCTCTATTCTTTTTAACTTTCTGAGCGTGTTTTTAATCCAAACATATCACATCTATATGTTTTTGGAATCAGGAACCCACAAGGAATAAGATGAAATTGTTTTTAAATCGATTTCGGAAATTTTATTTTAATAATGATTTTTATATTTTTAATTTTCAGAGCTTGTTTTTAATCCGAATATAACATATTTATATGTTTTTGGAATCAAAAAATGATGAAGAATAAGATAAACGTAAATTTGGATCGTTTTATTAAAACATTTTTTTTTTTACAATTTTCAGATTTTTAATGACCAAAGTCATTAATTAATTTTTAAGCCACCAAGCTGAAATGCAATACCGAAGTCCGGCCTTCGTCGAAGATTGCTGGGCCAAAATTTCAATCAATTTGATTGAAAAATGAGGGTGTGACAGTGCCGCCTCAATTTTTACAAAACGCCGGATATGACGTCATCAAAGGTATTTATCCAAAAAAAGATAAAAATGTCCGGGGATATCATTCCCAGGAACTCTCATGTCAAATTTCATAAAGATCGGTCCAGTAGTTTGGTCTGAATCGCTCTACACACACACACACAGACAGACAGACAGACACACACACACACATACACCACAACCCTCGTCTCGATTCCCCCCTCTACGTTAAAACATTTAGTCAAAACTTGACTAAATGTAATGACATGCATTTGCTTCGGAGGACCGAGAGGGACATAAACAACTTGAGCCACTTATCCCCCGGCCACTCACTGCCCACTTGTCCACTAATGGCGCCGCCACTGCTCCTCACTGTAAACACCAATGTGCTGGGCGCATCGACCCCCAAACCGTCGATCGCCGCATTCAGTTAAAGGACTACTATTGGTCCTACCGTTGTAGGGGAGTTTCTGGTGAATTTGACTAATCTCAAGAATCTGAAGAACTCACTGTTCCTTAATCTAGACGCCGGTGTCACGAACTGAAAACTCTGCCTGAACAATGCTTCTCATTGCGGTCAATGCGCATGCGATAACATGGGGAGATTAATCAGGTCGTGAACAACCTAACCCTAACCCTAATCCTAACCCATGGTTCGTTCGGTCAAAGGGTCGCATTTTTTAAGTCAAAGATTGGCGCATGCGCATTGACCGCAATGAGAAGGATTGTTCAGCAGAGGTTTCAGTTCGTGACACCGGCACACGACACGGTATGCTTGAAAACGCCCCACAAGTATTATCATTAATCAAATCAAAGCGTGTGAAAGAGCTTCACAGGCACAGCTTCTCTCCAGTGCTGGAAAAAAATTGTCCAGAAGAGCCACCTGGCGACAAGATGGGTAGCGCCATCTATGACGCTGCGACCTACTAAGAGCATCACGTACACAAACAAGGGAAGTAACTCACTGGGAATAACCCAAACATACCCTTACAGAGAGTGCTCTTTCTTTGCCTTTTTCGAGACAGTTAATTAAAGTTACTGGACCTGTCCAGTCCAGGTGCAGGGAGCCCCTATAAGGCTTCCAGTCATGCCTCAGGCAGCTTTCCGTAAAAATAACAGGTTTCTTTGACTTTCATGCAAGGAGTCACAAACTGCAAATGTTTAACGAATTAATTTTGGACTGCCTCCCTCAACCAGGTTCACATTAGGTCCCGCACGTAAGCTAATTACGTCAAAATCCTACATGGAAGACTATGTCTCGGCGAGAGAAGAATTATTTCTGTTTTGGGTACTTTACGTCAAGACATTGTGTGTGATTACGTAAGAAAATTATAAAAGATGGTTTGTGGGTCCATTTTGGCATAGTGCACACAGCCTTGAGCGCCAGAATGTGTTCACGGCAAATGTTAATTACATTTCAGGGGCGGACGAGGAGGGGGGGGGGGGGGGGTGTGCACAGGTCGCAAAAAACAAAAAATTTGGAAAGCTGATTTTATGACCATTTCTAAATTCAAATGGCACCAGATGGCACCATTTTGCTTCTTTGGGCAAAACATATTTCCGGGGGGGCTTCGCGCCCATCACATTCACTTTCGATTCAAAGTGCACCCCCTCTTACAAAGCGATTGATCCGCCCCTGCATTTTGGCGAGAGATCCAAACTGGCAAACCGCATACAGTTTTGTTTGCAGTTTGGTTGGCAACACAAAAAGTATGTGAAGGCATCTGTGAGAAAGTTGTGTACAGTTTTTGGCTGTTTATATCGTGATCTGCGACAAAAAGACAAATCGTTGCTCTACCATTGCTGTGGCCCCTGTGATCACTGCATGGTCCCTTTAAGCTTTAAAAAAAACTTGCTAGTGCAAAGTGAAGGTAGTTTTTCTGCGCTGTTGCAGAATCTTACTGAATAACTTTAGAAGCGATCTGAGGGCCTTTTTGTCTTTGATATTATCCACGGGATTGGGGTGTGTACTGCTGTCAGTCTGTTGTCATGCATAGTAACACTTTCGCTCATTCATTAGCGTCACAGTGAACGGTCGGGCATGTTCTTGAGATATTAAGCATCTTCTATGCACACGAACTGCTGAGACTGCTGAGCATAATCCAGACCTCTCGTTTTTTTCAGTTTTGGTTAGCGGATGGATACCACTTTTCACTGTTTTGATACAGTCGCAATGCTTTCAAACACAAATTCACCCCGTGACAACAAGTAGGCTACACAGTAAGATAAATTCCTATCGAAAACGAAACAGATCGAGGCACATTTTCTGGCCCTTAAAGTGGCTGCCAGAATTAACATTTCATAATCAAGCAATACACTTCCTCCTTTTCGACCGTTGAAGGGCAATATGTGATGTTTTGGAAAAAGATACCGCCATCTCTTTGAATAAATTTATCCGACCACAACACGAACAGTCTCACTCTTTCCCCCTCCCCCCCCCCCCCCCCCCCCCCATACACACACACAGACAAGCTAGCCATTTTTTTTCCTTCTTCCCCGATGAAACAACGTTATTTGCGGCGAGTGTCACCACCAGTGCATGTTGTTTTTATAAATACGACACGTCTGCGGCGAGAAGTGGCACACAGAGAGGTCATGGCCATTCGTCAATTACGTCTGATTGTCGGCCAACCACAAAATCCCGTTGCAGTTATTGGTATAACCTGGAAAAACGCCTTTTTTTAAATTGTTCAAAATATTGTATTTGTTAAAAAGAAACATGTATCCGGAGAGAGAGAGAGAGAGAGAGAGAGAGAGAGAGAGAGAGAGAGAGAGAGAGAGAGAGAGAGAGAGAGAGAGAGAGAGAGAGAGAGAGAGAGAGAGATAGATCTACACAAAGAAGGTTGTACCATTCTTTACAGTATTCAGCTGCAGAACAATTGTAAAACTAAAACAGAATCAGTTCTCAGAAACGGTGTAACGACCACAGATTACTCACCGGCCTTGTTGATCTCGCATACACTCCACACTGACTATCCTCCCAAAGGGGTACACTTAATTGAGGGATAAAAGCATATCACTTTCTTGCAAGTGAACGAAATACGTACGGGGTAAAATGAAATATCTGTTACGGTTACCCCAAAATACGATTACTTCGAATACATTCACCGAGTGGTTGCGTCCCTTGAATGACGGAATGAAAGAAATATGTGATGAAGTGAATTTTAAAATTAAAATATCATTTTTCTTTAACGAATAAGTCCCCAGGGAGTGCAAAGTACCACAGGTCGATCGTCAGTACTAGGGCATGGAGGTGGCATATGGTCAGTGTGGAATCTCTGCGAGATCAAAAACCGGTGAGTAATCTGTGATCGTTACAACACCGACACCGTGACCAGCCTCACCTGATGTTCTTTTTGCAGCTGGACGACCCGAGGAAGAAGTGATGGCAGTCTGTTGGTGAGCGTGTCCGTGCTGGTCAGTGTGCTGGTGAGTGTGTTCAGTCTGGGCAGTGTGGCCGTGTCCTGCACAGTGATGCTGGTGATGCTGGTGTGAATCTTCCATGCACCCCTCCCCTCTTACTGTCATGGTCACGCATGAGAGACCGGTCCCTTCAAACACATCACCCTCACCTGTCCTCGCAGCACTCCCCCCTGAACTCTCACCACCGTTGAGGTGAGGCTGGTGGTCCACACAAACACAAGCAGTGCAATCCCCGTTGTGAGCACGGAAATCAGCACCGCTGGTGGTGGGTTCAGCTCTGAGATCACCAAAAGAATCCCAGGTTAAATCACAGCTGTGGCTTTGTGAATCACCACTTCTCCAAAAGTGAGAATCGACAGATTCACCACGGCGAATGCCACCACCACCACCACCACCACGTTGTATGTTTCCACCAGAACTAATAACACACAGGGGTCTGCTACCGCTAACACACACTGTAGTCGGAGAGCCAGAGACGGATCCTAGGACACTGTCCTCTGCTGGCTTCACATGACTCCCGTTCACAGCTATGGTTTCCCCAGGACCTTGATGATCATCCTTGTTACCGCTGCTCTGGAATCTCTGCAGCTTGAAGGCGGAGAAGGTCTTGTGCAGCTGGGAGAACTGCGAACGCAGGTAATCCCTCTTGTTCTTCAGCGACCTCAACAGGCGTGGTGAGCTGACTTGGGCGTCCTTCTGCTCACCGGGAATGTGTTTCTGCTCACCGCTCGACGGCTCACAAGTGGTGTCGGTCTGGTCCCAGTCTGAAACACAAAGACAGAAGCACAATGAAGAAACATATACATTTATAAGCTGTTTTGTGTGATATGTTTCCTGGAATAGTTCAGGCCTTCTGGCATTATGCGGGTCATAAAAAAGGAAATAAATAATTGCTTGTTTACATTAATTACAAAATAGCTTAATTCAACCAGCGAACAGTTTCTCAGAACGCATAACGAAGGCGGATTAAAAAAACTAACTCGACAACAAAACTGTGCAAAACCCAGCCTGAGATTACATCGTGGCGCGCGCATCTACCGACACAGTGCGACGTGACAGACCAGTTAATAAAGCTCGGCTGCGTGCAACTGCGCAGAAGCTGGCAGTCATCTGTATCCGCAAACAGGTGAGTGTTAAAAGTAATGTATAGCCATCACAAGGAAAGCAAACATCATGGTCCGTAGATGCACAAACACATTTCTGCCATCAAAAGAACACGAACGTACAGATGCGACTGGTTCTTCTGGTTTATTATTGTCTACCATCATGAAGATTTGTGTGATGTTGTATTGTTCTGGTCACGTAAAATACGCTTTTGCTGTAGTTTGTGTCCTAGTGGCATATTTTCAATTGTTTCTTGTCATGTATTTTGAATACAATTTTAATTTGAATTTAAATCTGAATAAATCAGATGTGACTGACAAGATTTGAACTGTTCGAGAAACTATCCAACGATGTTGTATACTTGTCTGCTAGAAACGCTAACACATATAATTAATCACAATCACAAGAACACTTCAACGCGATATTATTTGCATGACTGAAGCGGGTAATATTTGAAACTTACGCAATGCTGAAACATACTTGGAGAAAGCGATCACTTGCGACTTCAATGGCGTTTGAACAAATTATATGACAACAGAGAAAACTATCATCATGGCCTATTGTATATGCAAGAAAACAAATACTAAAAAACAACAAAAAAAACACACTTCTTCTATCATTACAAAATCAGTTGGACGTGAAACTATCGCATGGCTTACACAGAGAAGATTTGAAACCTACACTGTGCTTGTTATTTTGTTAATATCTGACAATTCAAAACAAAGCTAGCCATTATCTGAAACGGATATAGCATTATTAAAACGTAGAGGCTGGTTGGTAGCTGCGACGTCAATATTGTTCGACCAACTGAAACCAAAGCTAAGTAATTTGAAATCGACACCGCGCATTAACATAGATCCTAATCATGCACGAAGCCAATATAGTCTAAGCAAGTGACCACAGAGCTTTGTTATTTTTAACTGACGCCGCGATAAAACCTAAATGCTGGTCAGTTTCGACGTCATTATGCTCGAGCAATTGACAACATTGTTTCCTTATTTGAAACTTACATCGCAGCTGTTCATACGACGTCGCGCCCATAATTGTTGTTTCCTTGATTGACCACAACGCTTAGTTATTTGAAACTAACACCGTGCAAATAGCAACGCTTAGGTATTTGAAACTAACACCGTGCAAATAGCAACGCTTAGTTATTTGAAACTAACACCGTGCAAATAGCAACGCTTAGTTATTTGAAACTAACACCGTGCAAATAGCAACGCTTAGTTATTTGAAACTAACACCGTGCAAATAGCAACGCTTAGTTATTTGAAACTAACACCGTGCAAATAGCAACGCTTAGTTATTTGAAACTAACACCGTGCAAATAGCTACAGGCCAATCAGATACATAAATATGTCATTTCACTGAATCCTACGTTAACAGTTTCGGTCGCACCAATGACTGTTGTTTCGGCGATTGACCACAAAGCTTTGTTATTTGAAACTAACACCCACAGGCCAACCAGATACATCATCAGTATACCGTCACAGCAATGACTCCTATTCCTGCGCCAAAGGTGAACAGTTGATGAAAAACAAGCCGAACTATGACAACGGTAGATACACATTAGGGCCCAGTACTGTACTACGGTATCACGTTTCACGTTCTCCCCTGCTTGGCCGGAAACGAAAAAACGACCCCGCCAAAACGGTAAACGTTCCGAATGACAGAAAATGTCAGTTGACAATGCTTCGGTACAAGCTACAGTGCTCGTTAGAAAGTGAAACGCTGCACCAACTCAACACGTTCAAATGTCAAACCGCCTTGCTTTCAGCCGTCAGCGGTCCACGTCACTGGCATGTCTAAAGCTGTGTCCCGGCTTCAGTTTTCTCGACGGTTCGTTTCTCTTTTCCCTCCACTCTTCAATATCCCTCTCTCCCTCCCTTGTTCTCCATTCATTCTTTTCTATCCCTCCTACTTTCATAGTTTGTCATCTCTCTTTCTCTCTGTCTCTGTCTGTCTCTCTCTCCCCCCCCCCCCCCCTTACATTACTGTCTCTCTACTTCAAAAATGTTCGTTCATCCATTCATTTTTTTCTGCACCTCCTTGCTTCCCCTGTTTGTGTCCCCCGCCCCTCTCTCTCTCTCTCTCCCTCGGTCCCTCTCTCCCCCCTCCCCCACCCCCCCCCCACCCCACACCCCCACCCCCCCCACCCCCTCTTTCTATCTCGCGCGTGCCGTTTTCTCTTCGTTTTACAATCAAAGTCTTTTCTCTCCTTTCCCGACTGATTCATTCTCTTCTGTTCCTCCTGAAGTACTTCCCTTCCTTTTTCATTTTCTTTGGCCTGACAGGAAGTCATTCCGGCCCCGAAGACCTGCTGACATTCTTGTTGTATCATTGAAAGTTCCACTGGCTTTTCACACGACAGAAAGGACTGCGCCTTCGTCTTTAGTAAACTGTTCATGTGCGAAATCACTAATTTCAGTACTTCATACTGCACATGTCTGCTTCTTACGTTTCTTTATCACTCTCTGAGGCTTCGTCGTGAACTTTTTTCTCTCTCTCTAAATACGGATTTCATTTTGGTAGGAAGAAGTATGAATGGTTGGAATGTGGCATTTGAAAAGTTCACGGCTCTATTGTCAACAACGTGAAAGGAGACAAGTTTGTGTGTGTGTGTGTGTGTGTGTTCTGTTTTACAGACCAAAGATATATAATCACACTCATGTACACTGTGGAATATTATTCATTATGCAGAGACAGACAAAGAGTTACGCAAAAAGGCAGGCAGACAAACGCGCGCACACATATATTTAAGCACACTCACTCACTCACACACACACACGCACGCACGCACGCACGCACGAACGAACGAACGCACGCACGCACGCAAACACTCACACACACACACACACACACACACACACACACACACACACAAACAAACAAACAAACAAACAAACAAACAAACAAACAAACAAACAAACAAACAAACAAACAAACAAACAAACACACACAGACACACACACACACACACACGCGCGCGCGCGCGTAAACTATGCTCGGAAAAAAAACCAAGTGAGTTCCAAAATGATTTAGACCACGATAGTACATATCATAAACAAAGAAAACTCGACTGTATGATGACTTGTTTTAACGTTGTGCCTTTATCTCCAAATCGCTGCATGTTGGCATTACCGGCGAAAGAAACCACAGACAAATCGAGTTGGGTCGAGTTAATACAAGTCTGTAGAGTGATATAAGAGCACCTTACGCTGAACAATATTGTCGCAGTCGCGGCCAATCTGGTGGACAAGATTGAATCGGGCCGACACAAGTGGCTGGTTAGTGAAGGTTCCTGGTACTGCCACAAGCTTGAAACAGGAAGATGGTAGACTGAGCTCTTTCTCTGTGACTGTCTTTATGTCTCTGTCTACGCACTCAAAGACACACAGACACACAGACACAGACACACACACACACATACGGACGAGGAGCACCTTAGGTACCGGTCATACGCAGACGGATCTGTGTGACTTCTGTACGTACGAAATCCACATTAGGTACCGTTTGGCTATACACAGTGTGTAACCCGTACGGACGAAGGCGTTAAGTACCTGTTTCCTATACACACTGATGGTTGTGTATAGTGTCAGTAAAGTGTGAATAGGTGAGGATGGAACTTTAACCGTCGATCACTTTACATACATGTATAACCTCAATTAATATGTTGCATGTTTTGATTTGTATGTTCCTTACTTTGTCATTTTGTTGTTTATGTTTATTTGCTTGTTTGCTTACTTGTCGATTGTTTGCTGGTTCGTTCGTTTACTTTGTTTATTTGTCATGTTGCTTTACTTGTTTATCATTTATTAGACATTTGTATTAGAAGTAAGGACCGGTTGTAAGAAAAGGCGTCACCTTAAACCTCTATCCTTGAAAAATAAAGTTCCATCATCATCATTATCATCTCTCTCTCTCTCTCTCTCTCTCTCTCTCTCTCTCTCTCTCTCTCTCTCTCTCTCTCTCTCTCTCTCTCTCTTTTTACATTTAGTCAAGTTTTGTCTGTGCCGGTGTGCGTGCGCGTGTGTAGAGCGATTCAGAGTAAACTACTGGACCGATCTTTATGAAATTTGACATGAGAGTTCCTGGGTATGATATCCCCGGATTTTTTTTGATTTTTTTCGATAAATGTCTTTGATGACGTCATATCCGGCTTTTTGTAAAAGTTGAAGCGGCACTGTCACACCCTCATTTTTGAATCAAATTGATTGAAATTTTGGCCAAGCAATCTTCGACAAAGGTCGGACTTCGGTTTTGTATTTAAGCTTGGTGGCTTAAAAATGTATTAATGACTTTGGTCATTACAAATCTGAAAATTGTAAATAATTGTTTTTTTATAAAACGATCCAAATTTACGTTCATCTTATTCTTCATTATTTTCTGATTCCAAAAACATATAAATATGTTATATTCGGATTAAAAACAAGCTCTCAAAATTAAAAATATAAAAAATTCTGATCAAAATCAAATTTCCGAAATCGATTAAAAAACAATTTCATCTTATTCCTTGTCGGTTCCTGATTCCAAAAACATATAGATATGATATGTTTGGATTAAAAACACGCTCAGAAAGTTAAAACGAAGAGAGGTACAGAAAAGCGTGCTATGCAGCACAGCGAAACCATCACCGCGCTAAACAGTCTCGTCAGTTTCACTGGGTTTTGCGCGAGCGGCGGACTACGGTCACTGTGAAAAAATGCAGTGCGTTCAGTTTCATTCTGTGAGTTCCACAGCTTGACTAAAATGTAGTAATTTCGCCTTACGCGACTTGTTTTTTTGTTTGTTTTTTAAATTGGAGAAAACCGGTTTCTTTTTTTGTTGGTTTTTTTGTGTGGTTTGCATGGTTGTTTATACAAAAAGCAATTGAGGAGCCATAGATGGTTACTTTTTTTTTCTCCTTTTTTTTTCTTTTTTTTTATTTTATTCTCGTCCATCCGCTCCCTCCCACCCCCCTCATAATATTCACAAACGTCATATATCACTTCACCTCATCTCGACTTATACATTACTCACAATCTTCTAATGTACATTTTATTTTTCAATAATGATACTATTCAAATCGTATCTATCACCATACTAATATTTACTAATACACATTTTTGCAATCAAGATAATGTGATTAAGTACCTTATTATTTTGGCATATATTACTAGGTTGATAACCAAACAAGACATCGTGTTCTGAGAGGTGCACATTTGATCCTGTATTTCTAAAAATATAATGGACAACATTTTCCCAAAAGCTCGTCAACTTCTCACATTGACAAAAAAAGTGTTCAACATAATCAATGTGTTTACAAAATGTACATAATTTTGTTTCTCTAATTTTCATTTTATTTAATAATATATTCGTGGGATAAATATTATGTAATATTTTTCATTGTAACAATCGCAATCTTTTTTCTTTTGTACATTTGCTTGCTAACAGCCAATGACTGTGATCTAGTTTAACCTGATATTTATGTAACCAAAATGTAGCAGCGCAAGGCTCGCTCGCTTTAGACTGGACTATCAGCATGCGAATCTTTCTCGCGGAGGGGTTAATGATCACAGTGTTCCGTGTGTCAAGGTCATTATTGTGTTCGCCTGCTCGCGGGCTGGCTGTGTTTTTGCGAAGTGCAAGCGCTCGCACAGCAGTTTTCACTGCGCGGTACTCAAAAAATCTAGAGGGACTGTATCCTTTCTTTGTGCACAGCTGGTTAAAAGGAATCATATCTCCGTTAACCCAAATATCTTTCACCATATCTAAATGCGCTTCTATCCATTTTTTTAAATATAAGCTTTTATTTTTATAAACCACTTTTATATTGTTCCACAAACATTGATCGCCAAAGCGATCTTCTCTCTCATAAATCAATGCTTTATTATGGATTCATTTTAAGAGAACTTCTGTCTAAAAGTTTGATCGAATGCATTCAATACCTTGGTTTTAGTAGTGTTGTGGCTTTAAAACAAAGTAAATTTCTTCCCAATACCTGATAAAGACTTAACGGAATCGTTGTCCACGGTTCATGTTTTTGTTGTTGAAGTTTTGCTGCCCATGTCAGTAAAAAAGAAGTCTGCATATCGTGGACGTTTATCATGTTAATACCACCTTCTTCCACCACATTACACAATACATTTCGTTTAACTTTTTCAAAGGCTTTTGTATTTGAATACTTCCTTTTCCAGAGAAACCTGAACAAAATAGTATTCAACTTATCGAGAACTTTAACAGGGGCAAGAAGCGCCTGCATAACGTAAACAAATTGTGAAACTAAGAAGGACTTAATAATACATAATTTGCCGCTTATACTTAAATTTCTTCTTGACCATCTGCAAATGATTTGTTCAACTTTTTCAAGTCTTTTTGGACCAATTTTCCATAATTTCAGAGGCCGGGATGTCATTTTTAAAACTGACTAATTCCCATGATTTTAACCTGGGTATTCCATTTAATATCGCAATATTTCTCTTGACAGTTTTTACGCGATCCCTACCACATTGCTTCCGTTTCACTTTTATTTAATTTTAAGCGAGATATATTGGAAAAATCATCAATAATTTTCAAAACCGTTTCCATGTCGTTTTTATCTTGAAGTAAAACAGTTATGTCATCGGCGTACATAGCCAGTTTCAAGATACGCGATGTTTGTTCTGCAAAACCTACATCTGGTAAGGCAAATCCTTTAATATTGGGGTGACTTCGGATTTGTATTGCTAATAATTCTACACTTATTTCTTCCGAAATCCAACCCATATAATTTATGCAGCTCGTGGTGTTTGTCATTAAACCAATATGTAATGCTATTTGAGACCGTGGAAGAGCCAGGTTGGTTATTGCCCTTTTAACTTCTCTTAAAACTTTAATCCATTTAACAAATTTTTCGCCAAAACCAAATTTTTTAAAGGACCAGACCACATAGTCTTTTGAGATGGAATCGTAGGCTCGGGCGTAGTCAAGGGCAAGTAATATACCTGCTTGATTTCTTTCATTAGCGTAATTAATGACATCATCAATTAATCTAATCAAGTTACTTGCCTTTCTTCCCTTAATACATCCTGTCTGATCTTCTGACACGAGGTCAGAAATAACACCAGATACGCGCTGCGATAAACATGTTGCCAGCATTTTATAATCTGTATTGGTTACAGATATAGGGTTTCCAATTCTTAAGGCTATCTCTCGGCAAATCTTTATCCTTATGGATCAACGTGATAACTGCTCTTTTCTGAGTATCTGACAATTCACCGACTCTAAATGCACTTTGAAGGGAATTAACCACCATCATTTTTACTTTAGGCCAACATTTTTTCATGAAACTTGTAGTCAATCCGTCTAAACCTGGTGACGAACCATTTTTTAATAAAGACAGCGCCCTGCCGATTTCTAACACGGTAAAATCAGTTTCCAAACCATATTTTCGTTCGTCATTTAACTGAGGAATATTTAAATTAAGAACTTTACTTTCAGCATCCTCCTCAACAAAATTCCCATTTTTATCAAACACGTTATTGTAAAATCTCACTTGCTCCTGTAAAATTCCTTTTTGCGTCGTTATTGAGAGCCATTTTCATCTATTAATCTGTCCATAAATTTTCAATCAGCTTTCACTTTTTCCATATTTAAAAAATATAATATCACTTCACATGCACAATTCTATATAACATATTACAACCAAACACAATAGCAAATAAGCAAAAAAACTCAGAACATGGTTTGAAAGGGTAGCTTTATTGGTCTTTTTTTCGAACGAATGTAAGGATCACTATATCCCGCCAAACCGCAACACGGTGGCCTAGTGGTAAGGCGTCCGCCCAGTGGGCGGGAGGTCGTGGGTTCGAACCCCGGCCGGGTCATACCTAAGACTTTAAAATTGGCAATCTAGTGGCTGCTCCGCCTGGCGTCTGGCATTATGGGGTTAGTGCTAGGACTGGTTGGTCCGGTGTCAGAATAATGTGACTGGGTGAGACATGAAGCCTGTGCTGCGACTTCTGTCTTGTGTGTGGCGCACGTTAAATGTCAAAGCAGCACCGCCCTGATATGGCCCTTCGTGGTCGGCTGGGCGTTAAGCAAACAAACAAACAAACAAACAAAATATATCTCGCCAACTAGAGTTATTACGGCTTGTTGATTTTGCCAATACAAAAGTCATTTTTTCTCACTTCATTGGTGCAAACAGTGTAATAGTGTGTTGTAAATTCTATTGTTATGCGATTGTTGTTATATTTGTAAGCATAAGAGAGAGAGAGAGAGAGAGAGAGAGAGAGAGAGAGAGAGAGAGAGAGAGAGAGAGAGAGAGAGAGAGAGAGAGAGATGTTTCACTCCATCAAAGTATCTCCTTTTGAATGCTAAATATAAGTCAGGGAATACGTCTAAAAATGGCCTCCAAATTCCAGGAAATATGTATATTACCTGGATATTTTAGGGAATATATATATATTCATTGAGTGAAACAGGGAATACGTATAAATCAAATCTCTTATATTATTAAAAGCTGCATCAAAAGGTGTGCAACATTGATATCGGGACTACACAAAATAGAATGTTTATATAATGGGTGGTGGTGGATAATGCTGTCTGGATTAAAATATAAAAAGAGGTAAACAGGTGGCGAACTGTTAAGTTTCACTGACGGTTTAGTCTTCAGTGACAATGCAAATAACAAATCAGAGGTGATTCTTGCTAAACATCAAGCTTTTATTTATTCGTATGAATTTAGCAATGAAAAACGGATTGACAATTAAGGGTAAAGAGAGAGGGGGGGGGGGGGGAGAAAGAGGGAGGGGGAGAGAGGGAGGGGGGGGGGAGAGGAACGGGGGAAGAGAGGCAGGGCGAGAGAGAGGGATGCGTGGGGCTGGCGGTGGGGGTTGGGGGGGGGGGGGGGGGGGGCGTGGAGAGGAGCAGCTAGTCGTAGAGCGGTTCGACTCGCGCAGTGGCTATACATTACACGGTTCGCGTGCCATCAATTAGCACGTCGTCAAGCAGGTAACCCGCTGAGAAACCTACTGGAGAGCTAGAGAGACAGCTGGACGCATTCCTTGTTTATGGTCAGCAGATTAATGTACTGCTACACTGAGATTGAAGTCGCAGAGGGTTACATCGGACTGGGTGGCCGAGTGGTAACGCAGTTGCGCTCGGAAGCGAGAGGTTGCGAGTTCGACCCTGGGTCAGGGCGTTAGCAATTTTCTCCACCCTTTCCTAACCTAGGTGGTGGGTTCAAGTGCTAGTCTTTCGGATGAGACGAAAAACCGAGGTCCCTTCGTGTACACTACATTGGGGTGTGCACGTTAAAGATCCCACGACTGACAAAAGGGTCTTTCCTGGCAAAATTGTATAGGCATAGATAAAAATGTCCACCAAAATACCCGTGTGACTTGGAATAATAGGCCGTGAAAAGTAGGATATGCGCCGAAATGGCTGCGATCTGCTGGCCGATGTGAATGCGTGATGTATTGTGTAATACAAATTCCATCTCACATGTACACGGCATAAATAAATCCCTGCGCCTTGAATATGTGCGCGATATAAATTGCATAAAATAAAAATAAAATAAATAAATCCCTGCGCTTAGAACTGTACCCACGGAATACGCGCGATATAAGCCTCATATTGATTGATTGATTGACATCCTCGTATAGTCACAGTATACTGACACCAGTCCTAGCATGATAGAGCGGCTGTCACTATAGGTGTCTCTCTTTGTGTGTCTGTATCATATTACTTGTGATTAAAACAAAAAATGCCTGATAGGAAACAAATAGAAAAAAATGTTATGACAGAGATTCCCCTAATATTTCCGAATGTCATTTCTACAATGACGCTTTGAATAACGTCTTGATAAAAGTTGGTTGACGTGAAATGTGGCTTGAAAAAAAAGAGCATTAGAACCTTTAACGTAATGCAGCAAGCAGAGAATGCAGAGAATATGGAATATTAGCTGTCATAGGGGTACGATACCAGTTAATCACGTTTAACCGAATGTTTGGAGATTCGAGAGTGGAGGGTGTCATTATTGAAGAGAGAGAGATGGAGAGAGAGGAGAGTTGGGAAAAGAGAGAGTGTGTGTAAGAAGGTAAGAGACAGAGGGCGATGGGGAGAGGTTGAGTGATCATATGAGGGGTGTTGTCAATATTAGAAAGATAGAGGGGGAGAGAAGGAGAGAGAGAGATGGGAGGGTGAAGAAAGAGAGAGAGTGTGTAAGATGCCTCCATAAGAGATGTAGCCTAGAATAAAAGCAATGTCCCTCGATGCATGTATTATTTCTCTTAACGAGTATAAAATAAGTTATGTAAGTCATTTTTCGTAGGCCTAATATGAAAACAATAATGTTGAAGTCTGAATCCAGTATCATTATTTTGAACTGTTTCGGTCTATACATGTAGTCTGCTTAAAGCAGAACGCTTCCGTGTAGCATAAATATATATCTTTCATGTTCTCTTGGGACGGGCCAGGGAATGTGTTACAAACTAACGCTTCAGTTCTGTACGCGAGTAGTGAAACATGATAGCGGTCAGTGGATCAGTTACCAACATTCCTACTGACATCTGGTAGTGATTTAGTCTTGATGGTGATCGGTGCTTTCCTTCGTTAGCCACTGGACTTGTCAGTTACATTTTGACGATTATCTGAGCGACCCCTTTTACAGAAAATTCAAATAGCAACCGAACCCATTCATGGAAGATCATATAGGATGTACATTAGGTCCCTAATCACGAAGACGGTCACCTAGAAACTCGCTCAAATATGTGATTTTTCTTGATACATTGTTAACTAATCTAAAAGATTGGAGTTTTTCTAACAATACACACACACACAACGTATTCGTTTTGATAACAAAAATAATGATGTATCAATAGCCGGCATGTGATAAAGGGGTAACAAAATAATAATTAACAAGTGACCATAAGGATCCTAATACTTTCCGTTTATCATCTCGTGCTGTGGTTGTTGTTTTATTATTTAAAGTCTTCTTCATCGAAATGATAAGACATCTCGGGCTGATTGGTCCTGATATGGCTCAAAACTTGAGTCGGCTGGACCGAAAGCAAATATCAAGTAAAGTATCTGGGGCTGATAGAACATATAGACCCTAACGGGTGTAAAGTGAGCATATATTAAAACCCTTCCTGGCCGGATAATATGGTACCTAGGGTCACCAAAGTTCAGAGCTTCTCGGCATCGACTCCGATGAGCATGCTTCCGAATAGTGGTGTCACCAGTTTTATCAGTTTTGGAGAAAAGTGGGTGCAAACGAAAACATTTAAACCATGCCTGACGGGATAATGTTGGCACTAGGATCATCAAACTACAGAGCAAATCAATATCAATCACCACAAACTGGGGCCTTAATTTCGGAAAAAAATAACTGTGTCCTTACTGGAGACAATTGAGTTTGTTTGTTTGTTTGCTTAACGCCCAGCCGACCACGAAGGTCCATATCAGGGCGGTGCTGCTTTGACATAGAACGTGCGCCACACACAAGACAGACGTCGCAGCACAGGCTTCATGTCTCACCCAGTCACATTATTCTGACACCGGACCAACCAATCCTAGCACTAACCCCATAATGCCAGACGCCAGGCGGAGCAGCCACTAGATTGCCAATTTTAAAGTCTTAGGTATGACCCGGCCGGGGTTTGAACCCACGACCTCCCGATCACGGGGCGGACGCCTTACCACTAGGCCAACCGTGCCGGTTAGACAATTGAGTACATGTATACGAAATAGCATTTCCTGACGGGATAATTTTGAGTGACACCAGGGTCATCGATCCGCAGGACATAATTATGAGCGTTTATTCCCATGGACCTCGAGCTCATAGCCAAAATGAGTTTCAATAGCTTTACCTATTTGGGAGAAATGAGTACATATATATGTTAGTCATATTGAGAACAGACACAAGTCAAACGGGATAATTGCACTATGATCAACAAACTACTTTGTTTGAATGCAAATGTGTTGTTTGTCCCCCAGAGGGTGGACGTTTGCGTTTGTTCCGGTCAGTCTATATGTCACACAAGTCACTAAAATATCACTCACGCGAACTGTCAAGACGCAAAATAGATAAGTTGGTAAATTGCTCTCCTAACGTGACAAAACGAAAGTGTCTGAGGCTGGAGATCGAATCCCATTGGCGTCGTTAATTTAAAAAAAAAGCTCACTGGGTGACGCAGGGGTTTGTCGGACCTGTTCTTCTTAGGGGTTGGGGAGGGGGGAGGTGTTGCGTTGTTGTTGTTGTTTTTTGGGGGAGAAGAACATTGCAGTTATGATAAAAAAATTCTGTCAATATTTGTCCCGCGCTAATCTGTGTGAAATCGCTTACCGTTGCCAATCATAATTCATATATTAATACAGGTACTGGTAGCCTCAGTCACACGAAATTGCTAATTTCTGTGGTACTGGGCAACTTTCACGTTATTCCTTTTGCATGGGCATAGTGGAGGCCACCTCAATCAGGACTGGCTGGGACTAATGTGTTTATTTTTTTAATTAAGTGGGTTTATTTGAACATTAAATATTTTTACCTACCGCCGGATGCCCTTAGGCACCCCTGAAGCTCGACATGCAGCCGTCCGGGATAAAACTGCCCGAGAATCCAATAAACACTTTAGACAACACAGTATCATGTCAAATCAAGTTCACTCTCAAACCTATCAAGTTATTATTGTTGTTACTTATTGGAATGGCAAACGGAACATCCATTGCCTATGGTTTTTGTAATGTCATAGCTGTATTTCTCCCTGAAACTTTTGCAAATTATTAGTAGGCCAGTTGGTTAGGACACTCTTGCTTCATCACGTTCTAATCACGCACGTTCGAATCCACGCGGTGTCACTTTTTTTTTCTCCCTTTCCCCTACGCTACATTACTTTTCAGGGAATGTGTGCTGTTCATTGTTATTTTATTTTACTGATACGTTTTTTATAATTTAATTCGTCATCCAGCGGGGACGTTTGCGATTGTTCCATTCCGTAAGTATGTATGTATGTCACAATATAGGAACTGCGATAAATCCTGAACGGCTAAGTATTTTTCAACCAAACTTGTAGGTAGATGAGACACACGATAGCCTATTGCGTGCAACATTTATATTGGATAGGTCAAAGGTCAAGGTCATTACGGGGCCCGATGGTCAAAATACATAATCAGCCATGTCTCCCAAAGTTCTGGGAATATTTCAATGAAACTTTTTTCATTACATACTCTGAGGACGGGTCTACAAAATAGCAGTTAAAAATTACATAATCACAGCAAAAATGTTTTTCTCAGAAAATCGAGTTGAATTTTTTCTTCTTTTTTTCCCCTTAAGTTGAAGGGACTAATGTGCTGCGTCTTCATGTTTAATTTCATTTAAAAAAAAGGTTGGCTGGTTCCAAAGTATAAGGTTTTAACCATCATATTTGTGGTAATCATAGACTGATAGTTATAAGGCTTCGCTGATCAGGGGAGCTAATCTACTCCACTGAATCACCATCGCTTTGAAGCTATGAGATACAATAATAAATCAGTCATGATTCAGAAAAGATAAGTCGACCATTGCAACAATAATAGCAATTGATAATGGTATGGATTCGCATAGACACTTTAATAATCCACACCATCAGTGATTAATGGAAAATCATATTAAAACATTTTTACATCCCGTAGGAAGCACGAGTATTGCTAGTGATAATAATATAAACATTTAGAATCCGAATACTTCTAATGCAAGGAGCCCTAGTCGTTTACATAAACCGAAGATGGGAGGTAGAACTTTTCTCTCCCTTCTTCA
>NW_027128271.1:0-43295 GCF_037325665.1 Littorina saxatilis
TCCGGCGAGTATGACTCCAGGGCGTAACTCCACACACTCAGATTTGTTCAAGTGGTCTGTATTCCCAATGGGTAGGGAGGGGGGGCATGAAACCTGCTTAAGTGTGCCAGGTAACGTGTCACTATTTCAAGAAAACAAAACACCACAAAAGCTTCTTGTGTGATTAAAGAATTACATAAGCGAGCGATAAGTGTGTGATCACATCCGTTCTGTACCCCAGGACAGTTTTATAGAATGCGTCATACTCATTCAGCTATTTCCTTGTTCATGATCGAAAAGAATTGAAAGCTCCAAAACAAAAACAATCTTTGGAACTTTAAGCAAAGGGTTCTCTGAAGTTTCAACAATCATTTCAAGATATTGCCTTGACCGGGGAAAGATAACATAGATGGGTAAAAGCCGGCAAATATTTCATGAACTGATACACGTAAAATTGACGGGTGTAAGCCAGCAAATATTGTATGGACTATAAAAGCCTAAAAAGGAAGAACAGTGTTCTTGTTACGGCGATGACCTTAAAGGTTATCTCACAGAATGTTGTTTGAAACCCAACAGAAACAAATAAAAACAAAAACAAAAAGGTCAGACATTTAACGTAAGAGTTTAGAATAGGATGCTTCGAAAAACTTATTGAGTTAGTTATACATGTATACATCTGTTGAAGGCTTCTCGGTACCGTAAATATAAAAGAAGGCGAACATTCAAAGAACTATTGAGGTAGGGGTCCAAATCAAAAGTAACGAAATTGCCTTACTTTTGTTCTTAACCAATATACATTCAACATTTAATATACATGCCAAGCGTTTCAAGGGTGCTGCCAATTGTTTCTTTCAGCATTTGTTGAACATTTATTACACTGTTTCTACAAGTAGACCGAAATTGATTTAGTCTTAAATTCCAACACAACGGGTTTTTTCTATACTGCATTTTACGTTTGACAAGAAACCTGATTTAGACCACCCAGATACGGTATTTGCAAAATATTTATCTCTTTTATATCATTTTTCAAAATTGTTGTTTATGAAATCGAAAATCACATCGAAAAATGTCACTATTCGATGTTCCCTCACTTATCTGGGTGTGAAGGGTTTTCTTGAAGCAGACACCGGGGCTTGCTAAACGATTGCCGCTTAAGCGGAGGGGAGTCAAGCGTGATTAAGTGCCTGGCCTGCCAATTGACACCTACCGGCGAAAACACACAATAGGCCACAAGGAAGTTTTCTTTTGTCGGAGAACAAGGAAGAGGCATGCTGGCTGTCTCTGGATCATAATTATGTAGACTATCTTTGAATATGTCTGAGTTTGTTTATGTTTGAGAAGGAGTACGCATAAGACAGACAGACAAGCAAATAACATATAGACACTAAACAATCTAAGTAGTAAATGGATTTATGCTGATCTGTATGTGAGCAGCACACGTCTTCAGATGTCTATAAAAAGATGTATGAGCAACTGCAGAACTAAAACATGCAGAATATTATGAAGCATCGATTGGAGATAACTATTGCGAGCATGACCAAAATGTGAAATCATGTTTTTGACAGTTTTGAACTGCCAAAATGAAGTGAGGAAATGGAGTTTATCTTTTAAGCATTGCAAGGGGTTCTAGAACTGTCCGAGGGGGTATTGGGAGATAAGTGTTACCACACATGGTGTACCTCAATCAACATTAGACATTCAATGACTTTAAAACAGCCCTTACAGGCATAATCAGCGCGTTTTCCATGGATGATTGCGTTCATGTCTTTGATGAATTTGTCTCGACATTGCGCGTGTGTAACTTCACAACGAAGGGGTTAATTTGTCCAGTACTTTAAATTTAAGAAATAATTGTTATGGTCATATTTGTTGTGCAAAAACTTCAGTTCGACCATTTTACACAGTTTTGAATGTTTATTTATTTATTTATTTATTTATTTATTTATTTATTTATTAAGGAGATTTCTATAGCGAAAAGCACTATGCGCTTTACAATATCACTAAGTATAAGCACACGCAAACATACTCTGATTAAATAGAACTTAGTTTAGCAAGACATACTAAGAACACTAAACATTTGAGTTCATACAAAAATTGAGAACTAAATTAAATACTGGACAAGCGATTTAAATAAGCTTAAGGCCTACACCAACTGCAATGGGCTAATTCAAATACAAAAGTTTAGTTAACTATAAAAGGCAGTGCATAAAACTCCATAATCCTAAGAGGGTCAAACAAATAAGAAACATAAGACTAGATAGTGTCTGTAAAAGAAGCCGACATTTACCCTTTTCTCCAACATTTGTTCCAAAACACACCTCCGAATGATTGTCGATGACTCGAAAGCTTTCCTATCTTGTGATTGCCTGGAACCTAGCTACAACTGCTTTGTGTTTAATAACTATAATCATGTATTGAATCCCGTGCTCTTTCTTCGGCGGAGGTGGGAGGGGGGGGGGTGGGGTTAGATATTTTGCTGGTAGTATTTTTTTCGACCGAGTTATCTATATTCGTTGGGCAGTTTTCTTTGTCGGACAGATTTTTCACACAAATGACCAGGAAACCAGATTACGTAAGCCGTGTCAGCTGTACCCTTTGTAAAAGTCAGCTTAGCTCGAGAACGGCATTGAAGTATTTTCGGTGTTCTTTACCTTGCCCAGGAAGCAGCGCACACTCGAGTCAAGGACGTCGTAAAATGGCCCTCGGTCAAGTTTTCACCGAGAACCATTTTATGATGTCCTTAACAATTATGTGTTAGTCGGCTTAGAATATGCGCGCAGGTTTCAAAGTTTTGATCCATTCGATTATCTCAACAGACATCCTTTGATTGTAAAGTTGAATGCGGGCACATGATGGTTGAAAATACTTAACTTGAAAGTTTCCCGCTGTGGTAGATTTTTATGGTGGTTGTCACACAGGCAGCGACGGCTTTACTGGTCGGACCCAGTTGTGCGTTACCTCGCTTTTGCCTTTAATGACTGACTGACTGGCTGACTTTGGGGATTAACGTCCTCTTAGGTAACTAGGATCTATTTGGGAACATTTACTGTGATACTGTAAGAGGAGCAAGAAAAGAAAAGAAACAAGTCGCGTAAGGCGAAATTACTACATTTAGTCAAGCTGTGGAACTCACAGAATGAAACTGAACGTAGTCCGCCGCTTGTGCAAAAGGCAGTGAAAGTGACGAGCCTGTTTGGCGCGGTAGCGGTTGCGCTGTGCTTCGTAGCACGCTTTACTGTACCTCTCTTCGTTTTAACTTTCTGAGCGTGTTTTGAATCCAAACATATCATATCTATATGTTTTTGGAATCAGGAACCGACAAGGAATACGATGAAAGTGTTTTGAAATTGATTTCATTGATTAAATTTTTATATTTTTAATTTTCAGAGCTTGTTAATTGTTTTTCATTCAAATATAACATATTTATATGTTTTTGGAATCAGGAAATGATGAAGAATAAAATGAACGTAAATTTGGATCGTTTTATTAAAAAAAATTTTTTTTTACAATTTTTAGATTTTTAATGACCAAAGTCATTAATTAATTTTTAAGCCACCAAGCTGAAATGCAATACCGAAGTCCGGCCTTCGTCGAAGATTGCTTGGCCAACATTTCAATCAATTTTATTGAGAAAAAAAAGGGTGTGACAGTGCCGCCTCAACTTTTACAAAAAGCCGGATATGACGTCATCAAAGACATTTATCAAAAAAACGAAAAAACGTCCGGGGATATCATTCCCAGGAACTCTCATGTAAAATTTCATAAAGATCGGTCCAGTAGTTTAGTCTGAATCGCTCTACACACACACACACGCACAGACAGACAGACACACACACACACACACACACACACTACACCACGACCCTCGTCTCGATTCCCCCTCTACGTTAAAACATTTCGTCAGTCAAAACTTGACTAAATGTAAAAAAACAGCCATACTCGGGTGGAGGTCTGGCGGCACTGAAGAAAGCTTCTGTTTTTGTCGAAGCGCTGTAAATAAGTAGAAACGCTGCTTTGAGTTTTTTTGTAACCCAAGATCCCAACACTGAAGAAAAGCACGGGGGTAAAAGTGCACCGGATGACCCTGTGAACCCAAACGACATTGTACGAAGACCCTGTAATCCCGCTGTCTGTTTGGCTAATGGGTTTTTCTGTCGCACTTAGCACAGTGACTGTCATCCCAGAGCAATAAACACATGATCTATAGCGTCTGCACAATGCATGGCTTACCAACCCTGCCTGTACGCTGCAGGTGTCACGCTGAGTTTTTCAATTGGCGAACCGCAGCAATACAGAAAAAAACAAGTCGCGTAAGGCGAAAATACAACATTTAGTCAAGTAGCTGTCGAACTCACAGAATGAAACTGAACGCAACGCAACGCAACAAGACCGTATACTCGTAGCATCGTCACTCCACCGCCCGTGGCAAAGGCAGTGCCCGTGGAATTGACAAGAAGAGCGGGATATTCGTTGCGCTGAGAAGGATAGCACGCTTTTCTGTACCTCTCTTCGTTTTAACTTTCTGAGCGTGTTTTTAATCCAAACATATCATATCTATATATTTTTGGAATCAGGAACCGACAAAGAATAAGATGAAATTGTTTTTAAATTGATTTCGAAAAAAAAAATTTGATAATAATTTTTATATATTTAATTTTCAGAGCTTGTTTTTAATCCGAATATAACATATTTATATGTTTTTGGAATCAGCAAATGATGGAGAATAAGATAAACGTAAATTTGGATCGTTTTATACATTTTTTTTTATTTTTACAATTTTCAGATTTTTAATGACCAATTGAAAAATGAGGGTGTGACAGTGCCGCCTCAACTTTTACAAAAAGCCGGATATGACGTCATCAAAGACATTTATCAAAAAAATGAAAAACACGTTCGGGGATTTCATACCCAGGAACTCTCATGTCAAATTTCATAAAGATCGGTCCAGTAGTTTAGTCTGAATCGCTCTACACACACACACACACACACACACGCACACACACACGCACACACACACGCACACACGCACGCACATACACCACGACCCTTGTTTCGATTCCCCCTCGATGTTAAAATATTTAGTCAAAACTTGAATAAATATAAAAAGATTTTTTTTAAAAATAGGGGATGAGGGGGGGGGGGGGGGGGGGGGGGTAGATGGGGGGAGGGATGAGACCATGGAACTAGTTTTTAGAAGTTATGCAATAAAACATTTAAACATTGTAGGCTCAGACCACTTCGCCGTATTTAATCTTAGACACCGTACGTTATTAGACGCGAAAGTGCAATACTTAATGATCCGTTCAAAGCACTGTTGAAGCAACAATTTGTCTTTTGGTCGCAGATAAGGACATACTCTATCAAAACATGTGAATATACGTCTCAAGCATGACTAAACGCCCCGAAGGGCTCCGTCTAGTAACTCTATTTTTGATATCGTTTTTTAAATGTCAACAATTTGCAATGAGGTCACCCATCATAAAATAAGGTTATTAATTATTTCCATACGCCATCTAAGTGAAACGGAGGCATTTTGTATCGCTGATTTTATTTACAAACTGCTCTTGCAGCGGATCATTTGATCGGAACTAAATAAGTAAAGTGAAAATAGGTAAATAAATATATAGATGGATAAATCAGAAAACAAGATTGCAAAACATAAACACGTTCATAAAACATGTTAGTTTCCACTATTGCTGTAAACAAGTTCTCTGCAAAAACATTGAAAGTCAAATACTGTTTTCGCCTCTGTTTCTTCTTGTTGTTGATTTTTTACATTAATTTTAGTCAAGTCTTGTAGATTTTATCTTTGAAATATTTGCTTTGTGTTTCGTAACAGAATTAACTATGGTATTGTGTTGCTTAGTACTTGATGCATGAATTGGCGTCTCGCAGAATTAAACGCCGCTGAGGAAGGCCTGGCAACAGGTCGAAAAGTTGGGCTGCCACTTGAAATTCTTTGTTAGGCTTTTCCTTTCCTTGATTTTGTTGACATCTCTCTCTCTCTCTCTTTCTCTGTGTATGTGTGTGTGTCTCTCTCTCTCTCTCTGTCTCTCTCTCTCTTTCTCTCTCTCTCCCCCTCTCTCTCTCTCCCCCTCTCTCTCTCTCCCCTTCTCTCTCTCAGTCTCTCTCCCCTTCTCTCTCTCTCTCTCCCCCTCTCCCTGCTCCCTCCCCCCTCTCTCTCTGTCTTTCTCTCTCTCTTTTCTCTCTCTCTCTCTCTCTCTCTCTCTCTCTCTCTCTCTCTCTCTCTCTCTCTCTCTTTCCCTGCCTCACAAACACAAATACACACGCACTAACTCACACAAAGCAGCAGGCTGGGATGCGGCAAATTGGGTAAGGCAGACTGGGATACGGCAAGTTGGGAGAGGCAGGATGGGATGCCGCCAACGCATTTAGCAGTGCAAATTCTACAGGGTGGGGGGGGGGGGGGGGGGCGTTCTTTTAAATCAAGTTTTGCCCAGTTTTGATTTTGCCGGTTTTGGTAATCCTACATTCCTCTGTGCGACAGCGGACTAAATGCGCATTTAAAACTATTTAGATGTTTTGCTTACATTTTGACTTGGAGCGAAATAAATTAAAACATCTTGTTCGTTGTGCTTTTGTTTTAAATTAAAGAGTATTTTCTTTCTAAATTAAATATCACTTGCCTGTTAGCTCTTTATTGTTGTTGCAATAGTTGTATATACTTGGAAGAAAAAAAAGGCATACAACGAGACAGTTATGGTAGCCAAAGAAGCAAATATGAATAAGAGACCTTCCTCCGTTTTTACGTTTTACTGACAGATGACTCAATTCGTCATCAATGACTTGTTATTGGCGCCACAAAGCCAAGAACTCACCCTTTTTCCTCCGGCGAGTATGACTCCAGGGCGTAACTCCACACACTCAGATTTGTTCAAGTGGTCTGTATTCCCAATGGGTAGGGAGGGGGGGCATGAAACCTGCTTAAGTGTGCCAGGTAACGTGTCACTATTTCAAGAAAGCAAAACACCACAAAAGCTTCTTGTGTGATTAAAGAATTACTCAAGCGAGCGATAAGTGTGTGATCACATCCGTTCTGTACCCCAGGACAGTTTTATAGAATGCGTCATACTCATTCAGCTATTTCCTTGTTCATGATCGAAAAGAATGGAAAGCTCCAAAACAAAAACAATCTTTGGAACTTTAAGCAAAGGGTTCTCTGAAGTTTCAACAATCATTTCAAGATATTGCCTTGACCGGGGAAAGATAACATAGATGGGTAAAAGCCGGCAAATATTTCATGAACTGATACACGTAAAATTGACGGGTGTAAGCCAGCAAATAGTGTATGGACTATAAAAGCCTAAAAAGGAAGAACAGTGTTCTTGTTACGGCGATGACCTTAAAGGTTATCTCACAGAATGTTGTTTGAAACCCAACAGAAACAAATAAAAACAAAAACAAAAAGATCAGACATTTAACGTAAGAGTTTAGAATAGGATGCTTCAAAAAACTTATTGAATTAGTTATACATGTATACATCTGTTGAAGGCTTCTCGGTACCGTAAATATAAAAGAAGGCGAACATTCAAAGAACTATTGAGGTAGGGGTCCAAATCAAAAGTAACGAAATTGCCTTACTTTTGTTCTTAAAGATATAGTGTCCGCGCCGCCATTTTGGAGAGTTTTTTTGTCGAATTCGGCCGATTTGAAGATTGTGGGGAATCTAGTGTACCTTAATTAAGACGCACCTGGCCCGGTTTGCTCAATAAAGCACCACAAGTATGCTAAATAATTAAATCAAAATGAGTTTTTTGACGTCTGCTCTCCACCATTTGAAGATTAAAATTGGCCGTCATAGACTGGTTTTCGTCGCGAGCGCGTGCCGTTAGCATGACGACTGAAAACAATGGCGGATGGGATAGCCGCTCAGTGGGACAAGCCCGCAAGTTTCAGTAAGAAATCGACTCCATGTGGTTCTGAAAGCAGCTGACTGACTCCGAACGACACAGAATCACGAGAAAGACATGCTCGGCGCACAAAATGCAAAGTTATCATCAGCAAGCAGACGGAAAGCTGGATTCAACTGAGTGTCAGTTTTACCGTTCAGTGTGCGCCGCGACGTAGCTCTAACCTGCTACTGGATGTGTAAGTATTAAATAAAGCGAGTGTTGTGGTGTATACTTTGGAAAGACCTGGACACATTTTGCTGCCGTGTATAATGATCGACCGGCGGTTGAATACAAGCTCCTGTGGTGCACTGTATATGAGACAGACTGACAGAGTAGCCAGTCTAGGGGAGCCCGGGTAGCTCAGGTGGTAGAGCACTGGACTTGTGATCGAGAGGTCGCTGGTTCGAATCCGGGCCGGGACGGACACGGGTCAACTTTATGTGCAGACCCAGAGACGGTATCCATCTCCCACCCCCGTGTCACCACAATGGCACGTTAAAGATCTTGGTCATTCTACCATAAGTGCAGATGGCTGATACCACCTAAACACGCAAACATCAAAAAGCCGTGAGGGCGTAAAACTCGAATCGTATAAACCAATTCATGTCCAATATAGGCAATTAAGACCTGACGGACAATAAGTCCCTTAAAATTTACTTTTTACTTTACTAGCCAGTCTGTGAGTAATCCCCCTAAAAAAAAAAAATTGTAGATGGAAAAAAGTAGGGTCAGTCAGCACACGTGATACTGATATTTTAACGCTTTATCAGTTTATGGGCAGTTGTTTCTTTGCAGTCTTTGGAGGTTGTGCAACAGAACATGTTATTTATAACTGACATTTTATATTGTCAGTGGTATGAGTTGTTCTGTCCAGTAAGAACTATGATTGAAGTTTATTGGTGAAGCTTTGTGAAAGGGTTACTTTTGATGAAGAACACATTCTTCCTCAGTGTTCATTGAAGCAAACACTAAATGTGGCAGAATTTCATTCATCCTTTCTTTTTTGACTGCCATTTTAAGTGTCACTGTGCATGTTCAAATTAAGCTTCATGTTCAGAACTGATGTTGCTGTAGAACTATGTAATTGGCCAGCCTTTGGTTTACACTTAGTGGTTTTAGATGTTGCTATAATTACTATAACAATTTTCTAACATTTTCAGGGACCAAGCACCCGGACATCAAACATTCTTGCAATGTGTGGCAATAATGGCATAACATATTTCAGACAAAAAGATCAGTAAGGTGAGTTTAAATGTTCATAATTTTGGTGTAAGTCAAGCTTATCTTTTATCTTGAGCAACTATCTCTGTCGTGTCTCTCTCAGGCTGCGCACCCGACATAAGTTGCCAGGAACCAATTCCTTGAGTGTGGCAATGGTTTACCATTTCTGGTTTACTTGAACTGCAGCCATACAGAGAGGAATTGTTGAGTGATTAAAAGTTATGGAGTCTTTAAAAAGATGTAGTTAGAGGATAAGA
The DNA here is from genome assembly GCF_037325665.1 of Littorina saxatilis. Classification (NCBI taxonomy): domain Eukaryota; kingdom Metazoa; phylum Mollusca; class Gastropoda; order Littorinimorpha; family Littorinidae; genus Littorina; species Littorina saxatilis. Next base: position 9,371 of record NW_027128271.1, read on the forward strand.
CACGGTAAACAGTATTTTTCTTCTTCATGGTTATAACAAAACTGCAGCATGTGTCTTCAATTTCTGAAGATGCATTATAACGACAGTGGCACCCCCCTTTTAAGACCTCAAACAATCTGAGAAAATCAAGTCTTAAAAAGGAATGAGTCTTAAAATGGGGGTAATTTTACAGACGTTATGAACAGAAAATGTGAGAAAACAAGGTTTTAAAAAGGAGGGAGTTTTAAATTTGGGGTCTTAAAAGGGGGGTTCCACTGCATTATACATGCCATGGAAATCATGATGATTTTACAGATAAATACAATGACAATTGAAAGCAATTTGCAGCCCAGTGTCTTATTATCTGATTATCTTCTGTCTATTTTTATCATTGCACCTTTGCTACAAAACTCGTGGTTACAACTTGACCCAAAGTCAATTATTATCAATAAACTAAGCAACATGCGCACACAAAAACATACTCAATTGTCGAGAACAGTGTCAGTTTTATTCCATGTAGATCTTAAATGCAAATGTACACATTTTCAGAAACAAGTCTTAGAATTATGCATTTCAATCATATAAAAGATGTGAATTAATATAACCCACACCCATGATTTGTATTACTTCAACAGGGTATAATTATGGCTTGGCTTGCTGCAACATGTCAACGAGCACTCTTCAACATATATTTGTTCTGCACAAGGTTTACTAGACCTGTCAATTCAACGCATTAATCAAGATACTTTCAGGACCCTTCCCCAGACTTTATTGTTCATGTCAGCTGTTCTTTGTGCCAGATTGTGTATCCCTTTTGACTGACAATAATGCTGCAGAGAGAAATACTACAGTGGAACTTGTAAAATGCTGAGAAAATCAGCTACGTCTTAAACAGGGGGAGTAAATTTACAGAGATTATAAACATAAAATCCAAAAAAACAGGATCTTAAAGAAGGGGGGGGGGGGGGGGGGGGCTGTAAATGAGGGTTCCACTGCACAGCTAAAATTGATCTTTCTCTGCAGGTACAATATAGTGTCTACAATACAAAGATGGTTTGCAGTGGAGGTTGACGTTGCAAAGTCCTATGCACACATCACTGAACACAAAGTTCGTCCCCAAAAGGCGGAGCAGCAGGGAAGTTGTCTACAAGCCAGAACCCCCAAGTCTATCTAATCCCACGGTCTACACATCTGGTTCCCACAATGCCCTCCATCTACAAAGGAAATTGTTTTACAGCAACAGTCACAATAATTGTAGGTGCACCTTTATGTCTGCTCATTTGAGTTTATTTTATGCAAAGAATTGCAAGTGAAATCACATGTATATATACCTGTAACTCCAATTATCCCAATACCTACACGAAACTATACTGAGACTAGAAATTAAAACAAGTCGCGTAAGGCGAAAATACAACATTTAGTCAAGTAGGTGTCGAACTCACAGAATGAAACTGAACGCAATGCAACGCAGCAAGACCGCATACTCGTAGCATCGTCAGTCACCCGCTCACGGCAAAGACAGTGAAATTGACAAGAAGAGCGGGGTAGCAGTTGCGCTCAGAAGGATAGCACGCTTTTCTGTACCTCTCTTTGTTTTAACTTTCTGAGCGTGTTTTTAATCCAAACATATCATATCTATATGTTTTTGGAATCAGGAACCGACAAGGAATAAGATGAAAGTGTTTTTAAATTGATTTCGAAAATTTAATTTTCATATTAATTTTTATATATTTAATTTTTAGAGCGTGTTTTTAATCCAAATATAACATATTTATATGTTTTTGGAATCAGCAAATGATGGAGAATAAAATGAATGTAAATTTGGATCGTTTTTAAAATTTTTTTTTTTTTTTACAATTTTCAGATTTTTAATGACCAAAGTCATTAATTAATTTTTAAGCCACCAAGCTGAAATGCAATACCAAAGTCCGGGCTTTGTCGAAGATTACTTGACCAAAATTTCAACCAATTTGGTTGAAAAATGAGGGCGTGACAGTGCCGCCTCAACTTTCACGAAAAGCCGGATATGACGTCATCAAAGACATTTATCAAAAAAATGAAAAAAACGCATGGGGATATCATACCCAGGAACTCTCATGTCAAATTTCATAAAGATCGGTCCAGTAGTTTAGTCTGAATCGCTCTACACACACACACAGACAGACACACACACACACACACGCACATACACCATGACCCTCGTCTCGATTCCCCCCTCTACGTTAAAACATTTAGTCAAAACTTGACTAAATGTAATGAGGAAAAATATTAGTACTGTAAACTGCCTTTTAATTGTCCATCCGCTTTATGCACAGATTTTGCCCAAAGTAGGGGGTGGGGCGTTTACTAGGTACTGTGCCTGTGCAGGATCAGTTCCTCGTTAGAAATGGTGATATTTGGTATCTTGGTGTGAACATTTTAATAGGAGATGTATCTGTGCACAATTAGTCACCCTGTAAGTATCTTTCGCCTGATATGCAAGTGTCTAAACAGAAGAAAAAAAACACTAAAAACCCAACAAAAAATTCACTGAGAGTGAATAAACACACATCCTAAAAACCACAAAGTGAATAGTCAGTCAGTCAGTCATTGATACTGATCCAATCCATAGGAAATGGCGTAAGGCCAAAAAAACAAGAGGCGAAGCCTTCAAGGCTCACGTAAGAAATCGACAAACAGTAACACAAACTCAATCACTCCGTCACACATACACACACACACACACACACACACACACACAGTAAGCATAGGTGAAACTGTGCAAGAAAGCGAGACCCTGGATCTGCCAACTAGTCTCGGCCCGCTCACAATAACAATGACCGAGACTTTCAGTAATTCCTTTGCGTGACGTCTAACCCTCTTACGTCATAATGTGACGTCTTCAAATAGTTTCTATCACACGCGTCAAACACTTTTGACCGAGACGTAATCTTCTTATGCGAGCTTTATCCATAGACTCGGAAATGTTAAAGTTTCTATCACACACACACACGCACGCACGCACGCACAGACAGACAAAGTTTATCATCGCATAGGCTACACTTACGTGAGCCAAAAATAGGTGTGGTTACGGTAATATAGCCAAAAAAAATAGGGTAGGTAGGTAGGCAATCACTTTTTTTTTTTAACTTTTTTTTCTAATGTGTACAAATTAAACCTACTTGACAGGGAAATAAGTGTGCGACTCGGGCGCTTTCGCTTTTATTGCGTTTTTTGCACTGTTTTTGAGTCACTTGAGAAAATGTGACTCTATGTAATCGGTCAGTGTTAGTCTGTCCGGCCGGCCGTCCGTAGACACCACCTTAACGTTGGACTTTTCTCGGAAACTATCAAAGCGATCGGGCTCATATTTTGTTTAGTCGTGACCTCCAATGACCTCTACACTTTAACGATGGTTTCGTTGACCTTTGACCTTTTTCAAGGTCACAGGTCAGCGTCAAAGGAAAAATTAGACATTTTATATCTTTGACAAAGTTCATCGGATGTGATTGAAACTTTGTAGGATTATTCTTTACATCAAAGTATTTACATCTGTAGCCTTTTACGAACGTTATCAGAAAAACAAGGGAGATAACTAGCCTTTTCTGTTCGGCAACACACAACTTAACGTTGGGCTTTTCTCGGAAACTATAAAAGTGACCGGGCTCAAATTTTATGTGAACGTGACTCCCAGTGACCTCTACACTTTGACGTCTGCTTTGGTGACCTTTGACCTTTTTCAAGGTCATAATATTCAGAACTGCGAAAGTGACTCGATCGAGCGTTTGCTCTTCTTGTTTTGTTGTTGTTGTTGTTGTTGACAAATGTAATAAAAAGTTATAGGATCGGCCCCTAAAAATAGGGTAGGTCGGGTTACCGTAACCACACCTATTTTTTTTTTTAGGCCTAACCAAACACTGGTCGTTTCACATGCTCCCTTAAATCACTAAAATCAGACCTCTTCAACTGCCGAAGACGCTCTCTCATCTCCATCTTCTTTTCACAGGGCTATCCAGATACTCCAGTGACCAGAGTATTAAATAAACATTATAGTTGTCTTTCAGCATTCCCTAGAATGACAATGTCACTACAGGGTGCAGAACTGTGCACATCATTTAAAAAACACACACACACATACACACAAAACACACAACATTTGTTGACGACACGGATCCAAATGTTGGAGGATGGGCGTTAACTAGGTACTGCGGGTGCTGAAAAAGTAGTTTAAGGTACATAAAACAAGAAGGGCAAAGCCCATATGACTCACATGCTTGACCTTGACCTTTACATGACCTTGACCTTCAGGGTCAAGGTCAAATAACTAAACCTAGCATGGAACACAAAGCTGTTAATTCAAGACATAGGAAGTACAATGGTGCTTATTGGCTCTTTCTACCATGAGATATGGTCACTTTTAGTGGTTCACTACCTTATATTGGTCACATTTCATAAGGGTCAAAGTGACCTTGACCTTGATCATATGTGACCAAATGTGTCTCATGATGAAAGCATAACATGTGCCCCACATAATTTTTAAGTTTGAAACAGTTATCTTCCATCGTTCAGGGTCAAGGTCACTTCAAAATATGTATACAATCCAACTTTGAAGAGCTCCTGTGACCTTGACCTTGAAGCAAGGTAAACCAAACTGGTATCAAAAGATGGGGTTTACTTTGCCCTATATATCATATATAGGTGAGGTATTCAATCTCAAAAACCTCAGAGAAAATGGGAAAAATGTGAAAAATAGCTGTTTTTTAGACAACATTTATGGCCCCTGCGACCTTGACCTTGAAGCAAGGTCAAGATGCTATGTATGTTTTTTGGGGCCTTGTCATCATACACCATCTTGCCAAATTTGATACTGATAGACTGAATAGTGTCCAAGAAATATCCAACGTTAAAGTTTTCCGGACGGACGGACGGACGGACGGACGTCCGGACGGACGGACGGACGACTCGGGTGAGTACATAGACTCACTTTTGCTTCGCATGTGAGTCAAAAATCAAAACACAATGTTCTTTGAGAGATAAAACATACACAAATTCAGAACGGTGCTAAATACAGAGTATGGTTACACCAACCCCCAACCAAATGTACTTCATATAACACCACAATGTACTTCAATACAAGCGACTAGGACGAAAGTCAGTGTTCTGGCCAGTTGGATCTAAATTGTCATTCCTATGACCCATACACAGCAACTGCACATGTATGGCGACTCTTACACCTTCACCCAAATAGCCAAATATGTATGTCCACAATGCAAGCTGTGTGAATGTTGCGTATCGTTTTGTTTTATTGATATTCCCATCCTCTTCTTCTTCCAGGGCGAGGGCACCTCCAATCTCTTCTCTGTGTGTGGGCCAGTGGGAGCCTGCTGTCATCAAGCACCAGTGCCTTGAAGTCCTGGAGCATACACAGAAAACCATCCATCACTAAAGACGCTTGATTCAGAATCAAACTTCAAATAATAAACATGAACCAAATGCAAGAAAAAGTGTGAAAATAAAAAGTAAAAGAATAGTATTTGTAATCTATTCATCTATGTAATGGGGTGCGGGTGTGAGTAAAAGATGTGTGTGTGTGTGGTGGGGGGGGGATTTACTTGTAGGCATAGGCTTTCCAGAGGCATTCTGACACACTGACGCACTGTGTAAAATTGTGTTCCAGTACTACCGATGAGCAAAAGTGCCAGTTACACATCTTTAGGTACTTGGAATGAATGCCCAGTTTACCCATGCATTGAACAGTAAAACCTAAGTTTGCCAACCCCCCCCCCCCCCCGCATTTTTTCTAAACATTTGTCTTTTAAGACATTACTTTCTCAGATTTCTGTTTATAACCTCCATTCCAACACATATTGCTTTTTACATTTAGTCAAGTTTTGATCTTTAATTGAGTTTGTAATATCTTAAAAGAAGGGCTCCACTGTATCTCTAATTTTTTTCTGCACAAGTGGTATTGAAGCAGCAGTAGTCAAGTGCTAAACCGCATAAAGGCCTGTTTGGTATACTATTCAATTCTGATGTTTCAAGCAGAACTGCTGTGTGACATGTGGTTGGAAAATGTGTCTCAGGGATTGTCTTGATTTTTAAACAATTGAACAGGAAGGCAGACATGAATTTGAACTGCAAGGCATACACGATTCTAAAACCTAAACATCATAATTATGACTTCCTACATTTTTAGCATGATCATGGAATCTGCTCGCCAATGTGTCATATATTATAAAGATCAGTATGGAGGCAGAAATAATCAATCTGAAAAATATCCTTCATTTACAAAGAGCAAATGGGTGTAGTTTAAACAGTAAACAAGAATTCATATTTTAGAATACAGTGGAACCCCCTTTTACGACCCCCCAAAATCTGAGAAAATAAGGTCTTAAAAAGCAAGAAGTCTTACAATGAAGGTAAATTTGCACAGGTTATGACCTAAACATCTGAAACACAAGGTCTTAAAATAGGGGAGATCTTGAATTGTAAAGGTTTTTAAAAGAGGGGTTTCATAGTACAGCACCCCAATTGTGGGGACTGTTCATATGTATTTCAAGACTCAAAATGTTTACTGTCCTCATAAAAACAAGAAAAATTGCCTTACAGTGTCAGGCGATCACAGACATAAAAACATCACATGTATTAAGAATTAAACGATTGCACTTAAAACTAATATTTCCCTTTATGAGACACTAAAAGGTTGTGTGTAGTGACATTTAAGTGCACACAATTTTAATTATTTGTCATTATCTTCTGAAAATAGGAAATAAATATATACACATTCACTAGAATAGCAACAAACAATAGGCACCAGTAATATAATTTGCGACTGAGACCTGCAAACCTCACTTTTTGTCATTATTTAATATACCCTGCAACAAAGTCATCCACCTAACAAATCTTGCAGAATAAAAAGGTACTTACTGGAATTATTGAGTTTAGAGGAGGGTTGGACTTGGAGGGCGGTGTTGTTTTTTGGATCAGCCTTCTTCCCCAGCAAACCAATTTCAGTTTGAGAGGACTTAGACCAGTCCTTTCCTCTTCATCTGCCCACACATAGAGACTGCTAATTCCTCTCCCTATCCTGCCTCCGCACCTTTTCTCTTGCAGGGGCAGCTCTGTTGTTGTTTTAAACATGAAACTTCCATAGCCTGGAAATAAAGACAAATTCATGAAAAGGATACACTATTCATCAATCCACCTTACAGTTACAGTTAATGAGTTATTGTATCAAACTTCAATCATCATCAACTTCAAGAAAAGCTCACTTGAGTTTGACATACTCCCCTGCATGCGCACGCACACACACACACGCGCGCGCACACACACACACAGTGATCATGCATGTATACACAAGTCTGAGAACACAAAAACACACAGGCACACACACACACACACAACAAATGCACAAGACAATGATTTCCTCGACACTGTTCAGTGGGATAAGTATGTCTTCTCTTTTGGGTTACTATTCTGAGAATAAACACGATTTTCAGAGCTCTCTCATGTTCGGTGAAATACTGCTTCGAACTCCGTCTTGCACGCAAAGCGCACGTTTACTGTTCCAAGTGATCGATCAGTGACATGACAATGCATATACGTAAGGGAGTAAAAGTGCAACTTCAGAGACATATATTTGAAAGGATCACCAACAGGCAACAAACATATGTCCAAGATAATCGGACTAAGTACTACCAGTACTGAATGATCTCTATCAAGGCGGCGAATGATTCGGAGTGCACCAGAGCTATTTGACTCGCATGATCGATTCAGGCTTTGCAGTCCTGCTCAGAGCAACTTGTAAACAGATACTGACTGTCTCATTGAAAGCATTATTTTCTGTCAGATAACGTTTACTATGTAACACTCACCTTGTCAGACTAAAATAATCGCCGAGAGACGCCATTTTGATTGTTGTGACAAATTGGACAAAGGGAAATCACCCAACCATTACAAGAGTGCTCTTTCCTTGGATTCTTTTACGACAGTTAATTAGCTATCAAAACTGTTGAATTTGCAAAGTAAAGTTATTCCTCGTGGATGGTAGCATTATTTGTAACATAGAAGCTTATGGTGAAGCTTTGAAAGCGATCTGAAGGCCTTTTTCGGCGGATACTATCCCTTTAAACGAGGCAGATCTTGTTTCATTTTGTGATTTCTGTTTAGACACACGCTGCTAATGCTGGTTAAACGAGGCAGATCATGTTTCATTTTGTGATCTCTGTTTAGAAACACGCTGCTAATGCTGGTTAAACGAGGCAGATCATGTTTCATTTTTTGATCTCTGTTTAGAAACACGCTGCTAATGCTGGTAAAACGGAGCACATTCTGAGTCACTATTTCCAGTTTGTATTCGAGATCTGTGCATTATTTTGTTCACAAACCATGAAAAGGGATTCTTGTGGTTAGGTTCCAGTTTCCATTTTGGCAATGAAGGCACTGGCACACACGAGAACACGTGCGTGTCACAGAGAAAGAGGGTACACATTTTTGCACAGAAACATAATCATCCTGTCGCTGTTTATTACGAGGAACTGATCCTGCACAGGGTACAGTACCAAGTAAACGCCCACCCCCTACTTTCGAGCGACATTGGTGCTTTAGGGGGGTGGGCGTATACAAGGTAGTGTACGGTACTTACCTTTGGCGGAGATTTTGCATGTGTTAACAAAGAGGCGAACTCTGAAATTAAGCGTGCGAAATCACCTTATAATTACTGGGTTGCTTCTCTTCAACCAACAAGCAAAGAACTCGACATGATGCCCTCTGGACAGCAAGGTAACGAGAATTCAAGATCAAAGTGTGAGATGTGTGTGTGTGTGTGTGTGTGTGTGTGTGTGTGTGTGTGTGTTTTGGGGGAGGGGTTCGTTGGGGGTGAGTATAAGTGTGTCTGTGAATCTGTATGTGTGTTGAAGTGTATGCGTGCGTGTGTGGGGGAACTGGAGATTGGGGGGGGGGGAGTTGGGGCGTCTTTGGATGTGTGTGTGTGTGTGTGTGTGTGTGTGTGTGTGTGTGTGTGTGTGTTGATTGTTTTAGTGTAAGCGGACGTACGTGCGTGCGTGCGTGTGTGCCGTTGTGTGGGGTGTGTATATACGTGTATGCGTGTGTGTGTGATGTTTGTTTAAGTGCGTGCGTGCGTGTTTGTGTCGGATGATGGGGGAGGGTGGTAGTGTGTATGTGGATATGAGTGTGTGTGTTTTGTGGGATGGGTTCGTTGGGGGTGATGATAATTTAGTGTGTCTGTGGATCTGTATGTGTGTTAAAGTGTATGCGTGCGTGTGTGGGGAACTATAGGTTGGGGGGGGAGTTGGCGCGTCTTTGGATCTGTGTGTGTGTGTGTGTCTTTGTGTGTGTGTGTGTGTGTGTGTTGATTGTTTCAGTGTATGCATGTGTGGGGGAAATATATAGGTGGGGGGGGGGGGGGAAGTTGGCGCGTCTTTGGATCTGTGTGTGTGTGTGTGTGTGTGTGTGTGTGTGTGTGTGTGTGTGTGTGTGTGTGTGTGTTGATTGTTTGTGTGAGTGGACTTACGTGCGTGCGTGCGTGTGTGTTTGTGTGGGGGGTGTATTTAAGTGTATTCGTGCGTGCGTGTGTGTGATGTTTGTTTAAGTGCGTGCGTGCGTGCGTGCGTGCGTGCGTGCGTATTTGTGTCGGGTGATGGGGGAGGGTGGTAGTGTGTATGTGGATATGTGTGTGTGTGTGTAAGTGTTTTGGGGGAGGGGTTCGTTGGGGGTGAGGATAAGTGTGTCTGTGGATATGTATGTGTGTTGAAGTGTAGCCTATGCGTGCGTGTTTGGGGGACTATAGGTTGGGAGAGGGGGGGGGGGAGTTGGCGCGTCTTTGGATCTGTGTGCGTGTGTGTGTGTGTGTTGATTGTTTTAGTGTAAGCGGACGTACGCGCGTGCGTGCGTGCGTGTGTGTGTGTGTTGGGGGCCGTGTATTTAAGTGTATGCGTTCGTGCGTGCGTGTGTGTGATGTTTATTTAAGTGCGTGCGTGCGTGCGTGTGTGTTTGTGTCGGGTGATGGGGTAGTGTGCATGTGGATATGAGTGTGTGTGTGTGTGTATGTGGTCACTGGACTAATGGATGCTGCGCCCCTGATAAACAGAAGCCCCTCACTGTCCGCAATTGTGGCGCCTTCTATCTCTATAATCTGGAACCCACACCTCGCTGTTTTGATGCGTACTGTGTCGAACGAATGAAGTTAATCTGAAGACCCTGCGTAACACTTCTTGACGTTTCAATTGTCTGACTCTGCATCTCTCACACACACGTAACGCATGCATGAGTGTTCACGCACGCAAACACATAATTGAATACAAACACACACACGCACGCAAACACATTCATACACACACACCAGTCTACTCGCACACTTACAAACACATGCACACAAACACGCACGCACACACACACACCCATACTTAGACACACGGGTACACATCGAAGCGATACTAATTTATTTCAACAGCAATGCAAACAAATCTGTTTAAGATAAGGAAATGTCACCTAGTTTTATCTTGATTTTTGTTTTGCCTTGGGGGTCTGCAGTTATGCTTTTCTGTAAAATATCTTATGTGTTTAAAGTGATTATAACGGTTTATGTGTTTAAAGTGATTATAACGGTTTATGTGTTTAAAGTGATTATAACGGTTTATGTGTTTAAAGTGATTATAACGGTTTATGTGTTTAAAGTGATAATAACGGTTTATGTGTTTAAAGTGATTATAACGGTTTATGTGTTTAAAGTGATTATAACGGTTTATGTGTTTAAAGTGATTATAACGGTTTATGTGTTTAAAGTGATTATAACGGTTTATGTGTTTAAAGTGATTATAACGGTTTATGTGTTTAAAGTGATTATAACGGTTTATGTGTTTGTTTTTGTTGTTGTTGCATTGGACAAGTTACAGGAACAAAATGAATTGTATAAAAACGTTCAGAAATTATGAATATGTCAAATGATAGAGCAAAACAAATAAATAGATATATATATTCGGTGTTGACTGTTGTATGGGAGAAACGTCATGCAAATAGAGATGTTAACTTTGCCACGCATTAACCCAACGTCACATTATCACAGCCATTGAATACAGGCACGTTCATTATAATCATGTACTTACAAAATAAAACAAGAAGGGCAAAGCCCATACGACTCACATGCTTGACCTTGACCTTTACATGACCTTGACCTTCAGGGTCAAGGTCAAATAACTAAACCTAGCAATGACATCATACACTAAGAACTGTTTTACACATTTTTCCTACCAAAATACATGTGACCTTGACCCAAGGTCAAGGTCATCCAAGGTCATGCAACACAAAGCTGTTAATTCAAGACATAGGAAGTACAATGGTGCTTATTGGCTCTTTCTACCATGAGATATGGTCACTTTTAGTGGTTCACTACCTTATTTTGGTCACATTTCATAAGGGTCAAAGTGACCCTGACCTTGATCAAATGTGTCTCATGATGAAAGCATAACATGTGCCCCACATAATTTTTAAGTTTGAAACAGTTATCTTCCATAGTTAAGGGTCAAGGTCACTTCAAAATATGTATACAATCCAACTTTGAAGAGCTCCTGTGACCTTGACCTTGAAGCAAGGTAAACCAAACTGGTATCAAAAGATGGGGCTTACTTTGCCATATATATCATATATAGGTGAGGTATTCAATCTCAAAAACTTCAGAGAAAATGTGAAAAATGTGAAAAAATAGCTGTTTTTTAGACAACATTTATGGCCCCTGCGACCTTGACCTTGAAGCAAGGTCAAGATGCTATGTATATTTTTTGGGGCCTTGTCATCATACACCATCTTGCCAAATTTGGTACTGATAGACTGAATAGTATCCAAGAAATATCCAACGTTAAAGTTTTCCGGACGGACGGACGTCCGGACGGACGGACGGACGGACGACTCGGGTGAGTACATAGACTCACTTTTGCTTCGCATGTGAGTCAAAAACCAAGAAAGGTAGGTTGTTGGAACACAACTTATTTTATAATTTTATTTTATTTGATAATTTTGGAACATTGTTTTTGGATTTATTCATGAACTTACAAGGCAAAAACAGAAAAGAAAATAGGAGCTTGCACTATTACTGTAACATCAAGCATGATAACTGTGACAGCCAATATTGTAGTGGCAACGAGAATCCTAACGGCATTGTCAGATGATGCGACTGCGGGCATATGTTTGTTACAATCATTTTGCATTTTAAATATTGTTGCAAAGCATAGGAAAGCTTCATTCCAAATTATGTAAGCATCTTATTGGGCTACACAAGAAAGCTATGTTATAACCACTATAAGGAGAATTAGGAAAATTCTCAATAAGCAAAGAAATGAAACGTCACGATAAGACTAGTACTAGCTACAAATTCACAACATCCATACAACACTTTTAAAACACAGACGCTTTTAAACGACAATTGAAATTGCAAGTAAAAATGTCAGTTGTACTACAACTTATCACTCATCCCGTATATCCGTCAGAAGCTAAGTGACGCTTTGTGTCTTTACTAGCTATGCTTTGAGGACGGGTGCAAAAGATCAAGTAGGCAGTACGCAAGTACTTCAAACTGAGATCTACAATGTACATCTTTATCAATCAATCAATCAATATGAGGCTTACATCGCGCATATTCCGTGGGTACAGTTCTAGGCGCTCTGCAATGATGCCGTGTGAGATGGAATTTTATACGGCCAGTAGATTGCAGCCATTTCGTCGCATATTTACCTTTCACGGCCTATTATTCCAAGTCACACGGGTATAGGTAGACAATTATTAACTGTGCCTAAGCAATTTTGCCAGGAAAGACCCTTTTGTCAATCGTGGGATCTTTAACGTGCACACCCAATGTAGTGTACACGGGTGGTGTTCGGACACCGAAGAGAGTCTGCATACAAAGTTGACTCTGTGAAATAAATTTCCGCCTAACGTGGGGACAAACTCACGCTGACAGCGGCCAACTGAATACAAATCCAGCGCGCTACCAACTGAGCTATATCCCCGTTACACAAACACAGACGCCTTTACAATACAATTAAAATGCAAGTTAAAAGCAAAGTTACACTACACTCCATCACGTATCACCCATACCCGAGTCTTAACCCTTGACCGCATGAAGAATTTAGCTAAGAAATGTTTAACAAAAAGATACTTTCTTTCTTTATTTATTTGGTGTTTAACGTCGTTTTCAACCATTCAAGGTTATATCGCGACGGGGAAAGGGGGGAGATGGGATAGAGCCACTTGTCAATTGTTTCTTGTTCACAAAAGCACTAATCAAAAATTTGCTCCAGGGGCTTGCAACGTAGTACAATATAGATTACCTTACTGAGAGAATGCAAGTTTCCAGTACAAAGGACTTAACATTTCTTACATACTGCTTGACTAAAATCTTTACAAAAATTGACTATATTATATACAAGAAACACTTAACAAGGGTAAAAGGGAAACAGAATCCTTTAGTCGCCTCTTACGACATGCTGGAGAGCATCGGCTAAATTCTTCCCCCTGAACCCGCGGGGGGTAACAAAAAGATACATGAAAGTTATAACAATAGACGTTATCTGGAAATAACTCTGTCAGGACTTTCAGTAGTCTGGTAGAGTAAGAGCCCCTCTTATCTATCTCGACACGCTTTTCACAACATCCGGGGCATGTTCCACGTTTCCGATCAGCTTTATTCTGCACGGGGACGAACAACTAAGTACGATGGCATGCTAAGCAGCGAGCGCTAAATGTGATATCATTTATTTTCAAAAAAAATAGTCATCGGAGCCACGAATCGCCAGCGATGGCTTGCTGATCACTGGAAGAGTTCGTACAGCACGTGCTCCGGATGTCGTGAAAAGCTTGTCGTAGGTTAAAAGCTCTTAATCTTGCAGACCGCTGAAAATCCTGACAGAGTTATTTTTCTAAATCGTCTATCAAGGTAGCAACATCGGCCAGAAGAAGGGTAACATTTTGTTATCATTGATATATCCCTAACAAATGGGAATTTGTCAATGATATTTGGCATGCATATAGATAATAGACCCTAGTTAACATTTGTAAAGTTAACTTTGCTAGAATATCAATATTGTTTTTATTTTTTATTTATTTTTATTTTAAATATTTTTTTATGGTACAAAAAAAGCACAAAAAAGCACATTTTGTAACACAGTATTTTTTTATTTCAGAAGCACCTGCAAAGCTCCCAGAGGCTAAAAACTAATTACAAGAAGCATATCTTTGGTGTGTGCCTCTACAATTATTGTCAGAGTGACCTATTTTTGATAATCGTGGTTTTAATTTTCACGTTTATTAACGTAAAAATATTGCCATAAAATATTAATTTTATGAGGATCAGTCATTCTGCTGCAAAACCTGAGGCACACACACACCACAGGTAAACATAATTTAAAAACACATGCAACATTTCAAGGCTCTAGCTTGATTGGTTTTGAAAATATCATGTTACAAAGTGCGAAAATGGTCAATTTTCGGCAAAGTTTGTGAAGTGAAACGAACACATGGAGTAAAAGTGAATAAGTGAAAAAAATCAGAAACATCTGCCAAAAAAGGTGAAAAAAACACTTTTTTTCCTTTTTGCCAAGAAAGTGCCTTTATGATAGCTTAATCATACTACTTTTACAAACTTTTTATTTTTTTCAATTCTGTTGAGTAGTTTTTGATTTATTGACTGATTACTGAGGTAGAGGTGCCCCTAAATTTTCGAGAAAGACGCTCTGAAAATAACATTTTTGGGGCACCTCTACCACAGTAATCCGTCAATAAATCGAAAACTACTCAACAGAATTGAAAAAAATAAAAAGTGTGTAAAAGTAGAATGATTAAGCTATCATAAAGGCACTTTCTTGGCAAAAAGGAAAAAAAAATGGTTTTTTCACCTTTTTTGGCCGATGTTGCTACCTCAAACCAAATCTGAGCAAAATGGTTTCCAGGGGAGGTAATCATATAACTGGACTTCAATGAGCACTATACAGCGGTTGTTTCCCTTCCCTTCAGTATGCATTTCAAGTAGCCTGGTAACAGTGAAAACTGACATAGAATGAATCAAAATCACATTAACACTACCTTGATATCCAATTCTAACTTCTAAGCCTAATCATTGGCAATATTCTACAACCTTAAAGGCACAGTAAGCCTCCCGTAAACCATCACAGAGCTCCCCGAGCGTCTAAATACAGTACAAGCATACTTCCATTTGAACGCTCACCGAACGGGAACATCCTGGCTGCTTTCTGTCGAGCGTGAGACATTTTCCAAGAATATATTTTCGTAGACTTGTTCCGTTAACAACAACGGCGCCTCGTTTTTGCGCTAGACCTAACTTTTAAAATCTAAATAATAAATTGACAGCTTGTTACACAAACATTCTTTAATCATAAAAGAATTCGTTTTTCATCAAGACAAGATCAGAACAATTCGAAGTTGTGAAAGTTTAAAAAAAGAAAAGCCCGGAAGCAGGGTCACGCAAGGGTCGTAGCAGACGACGGCCGGTTTATCAGTGCAAATCGCCGTTCCTCTCAACAGTCAAAAGCCATCGCTAGAGTTCTTGTGAACCACAGCCGTTGTTTCGTGCATAAAAAAACCGTGCTATTGTAGATAAGATCACGTCGAGTCGCATTCAAATGACTATGACGACTGCATTGTGAAAAGGGAAAACTGGATCACACGGGTTCACGATGGCTCAGGGGTAAGATAAACCACGCAAAAATAAATTCTTTGAAAATTGTTCGCTCTTTACGGAGGGCACCTAGGATGTTCTCAATTGGTGAGTGTTTAAATGAAATGGTGTTTGTACTGTGTGTAAAAGCCTGACCGTATCTGTGATGGTTTACGGGAGGCTTACTCTGCCTTTAATCAACTTCTTTTTCTGAAACAAAGCCAGAATTAGCGAACATGGATTGTGTAGAAGACTGTAACCGACTGACAACAAAAAAGAAAGTCTGACTACCTCCCTTGCCAAAACTTCCAACGTTTGTCACTATCAAGTTCAAGTTTTATTAGTCCATAACCCATGGGGGCATTTTGAACAATAAATACAATCAATACAATCATGATATATGCTAATATAATAAATAAATGAAAAAATAAAAAAATAAAAAAAATTATGAAAAACTGTTACAAATTCTATTAATAAAGTCCAAAATATTCTTTAGCAATTTCTTTTTCTTGGTAGCAAACAACTTTTTAAATTTAAGTGCATTAGGTTTTTTCCAATAGTAAGGTGGTAACAACTCAGGTCTTTCTTCTTTGAAAAAATCACAGACAAATAAATAATGGAATTCATCACCTATGTCATGCGATACACATTTGGTGCAAATTCTTTCTGACCTCGGGATGTTAAGATAACGTTCTTTCTGTACAGGCAAATTGTTGTTTAATGTTCTAAACTTCATCATTGAAACACATTGCTGATATGGCAGGAGTGTGACGTAGTCTTCACATGCAAAAATATCTTTGAACATTCGATAATTCCAAAACATATTTTTTGTTCCAATTTCTGTAAACCATTTATGGATATACTGGTCATACAAGCTTCTTTTTACTTTCTTTTTAAACCATGTGCTTGAGTATTGAATATTTTCTTGAGAAGTCCAAAGGCCAGAGAGACCAATTTCATTTAAGGTTTTTTCAATGAAACTTAAGTACTTGGATTCAATCATCTTGTTGATATACAATTTATAAGTAAAGCAATACACAATACTTGAAAATTTATTTTTATGAATAGGACTAATCAGTTTATACCAATAGCAAAGCATTCTACATTTCATATTAACATCTAGTGGATATCTTCCAAGTTCACCAAATATCATAGCATTTGGAGTTGATTTTTTTAGTTTGAAAACAATTTCATAAAAACGTAATTGAAGTTTAGTAGCAAGTTCACAGGAACCAAAACCCCATACTTCACATCCATACAATAAAATTGGAGCAATCATTTTATCGAACAGGTCAACTTGTATGTCCACAGGCAGTGACAATTGTCTACAAGTACGCAAAAGAACAAACATTGCCCTTGAGGCACGATCATATAGATTCTTCTGTGCGACTGAAAATATATTATTATAATTAATCTTAAGGCCCAAGTACATTACATCAAACACTACTTCGATTAAATTGCCATTATACGTAAACAGTGGTTTATTTCTAATTTTACCTCTGGAAAAAACTATAACTATCACATTTTTGCCTTGGTATTGCAAAGGAGTAAATGCAACAAATGTCTAATGCTGGAGCTAGCGATGGCGTTACAGAAGCAGCTCTGCTTGCCTTGGCGTGTTCATTAAACTATTATTATATCTAGAACTCTTCAATGTTGCTTTTGTCAACACTACGGCGTGTGTGTGTGTGTGTGTGTGTGTGTGTGTGTGTGTGTGTGTGTGTGTGTGTGTGTGTGTTGGTTGGTTGGTTGGTTGGTTGGTCATTTTTGTTTATAGTCTCTTCAGCATTTTAGTGTGTGTGTGTGGTCATCCTACCACATCGGTTTTTGGTCACCAAGCTGTTGATGAATGAAAACTATTACGACCAATACTGCATAGCCCCAGAGTCCTTGTGTCAATCATTCGTCTGAATGGGAAATCATGATTTTTCTTTATGCAAATCGACACACCTGTGACGGATTTTAAAACTCCTTCTGGAAGATTGCATAAAATCTTAACAATTACATGTTACGATCCTACATTTAACCTAAAGTAAATGGGGTATGAAGGCATAGTATCCTGAACGTTTCACAGCAATACACCCCGTCATTTTGAGAGAATTTTTTTTTCTTCTTAGAACCCTTCAGAATTGCCGCAATTAAAAAACAAACAAAAAATACTACTAATCAGAGTTGGGCAAAACAGTTTTTTTCCAGCAGCAGATGTGATATTCCTGACTATCAAAGCATGTACTAAAATAGTATAGTTCAAAATGCACTATCTATATGTATTAACATCCATTTGCCAGCTGTGAGCTGCCTACACACACGCAGCGCCAGCTCCCGTGGACAGTACAACAATTCTGCATTGGCATTTGGCGAACTCTCGTGCGTGTGTGTGAGACGCAAAGCCAGACAACACTAACGCCAAGACGTCTCATGCAGAGTGGTAATCAAAGAACAGATCTAGAGATTAATTGTTCATTCGTTTTGCACAGTAAGAATCACGGCATTGAGCTGTGGGTTTCAGTTTATAGAGATAGAAGGCGCCACAGTTGCGGACAGTGACGGGTATCCGATAGACAGGGGCGCAGCATCCATCAGTCCCGTGACCACATGCACGTGTAGGTGTCTCGTGTCCCACTGCCGGCAGCTCCCCGCCCTGCAGGTCAAGCCAGTACGGAGCGTCGGTACCACAGCGATACTTCTGTAACAGTTCAATGCAGTCGGGTACTAGTACCGTAATTTACCTTTTAAATACCCAGTATCGAGCAAACGCCCACACCCTACTTTGGGTCAAAATCAGTGTATAGGGTATAGAACCTTGCCCCCCCCCCCCCCCCCACATTTGTTCCAAAGGTGTCCCCAAGAAAGTTTCTAGTTGATTCTATACCTCTTCAAAAAATACATTGATATCATTCGAGTGAATAATGACAGGATGCTGCACTGCAGTCATACCGTTCAGTTCATACGTTTGACACTGCACTCTCTGGATTGCCACGTCAAAAGTAAACGTAGATTTAGAGCCTCATCTGAGGTTTAAGAAGTCAACCTTGGGGGGGGGGGGGGGGGGGGGTGGTGTTAAGACATCGAGTGTGTTTGACATGTATGCATTTTACAAACGCACACGCTGCTGCTCGTGACGTTGGATATATGAAGCAGATCTCGAGTCACCATCTTCATTTGCGATATGAGCATTTGTTCCAAACACTATGACACAAAAGGATTGTTGTGGTTAGTTGCCATGTTCCATTTGGCGAGCCACTTGCACACACACGAACGCGTCTGTGTCACAGAGAAAGAGATATAGACAGTTTTGCACAGAAACACATTCGAACATTCTCATACCAAGTGATCATATACCGCTTTTTCTCATTAGGAAAAGATTTTGCATTGGATACAGTATCTAGTAAACGCTCACCCCCTACTTTTGAGCAAAATTGGTGCATAAGGGGTATGGGCGCTTACTATGTAGTTTACGGTAGTGTATATGTTACGTCTGCCTCAAGAATAGTGTGAATTAGACCACACACAAAAGTGAAATGTTTCCGATTCCCCGGCCTACCATATCTTCTCCTTCCCGACCCCACAACTCTTTCTTGACCCGTCAAAGAAAGAATCAGTTAAAAATTACAAAACTTATTTTTAACGATTTTGCACGAACCGAAAGTGGATGCCAACAAACCGGGAGAGAACAAACCGTTGGATCTGATTTGTTGAAATCACAACACATCTTAATTTCAACCAATCCAACACCGCGGCTGGTTCCCACCTGGTTGGTAACTTTCTCGTGCACCTAAACCTTTGGGACAGAGCTTGCGTGATTTCCGGCCAATAAAAAACCACTTAAGCCTACGCCTGTGTAAATGAAAAACAAACTTAAATCACCCCGATATTGTTGAAATTTCAAGTCAAATCCCATTCCGTCCTCCGTTACCTCCTCTGATTCTTTTGTTGTATTTTTTTTAATTTTTTTTTATCTTATTTGTCTAATAAGGGTATAAGCGATTTTCTGACCTCGACAAAACGTGAAATAACAATTCCTACCTAGATGTACATATTCATAACCACACTTAGTATAAGCTTAGCTTCTTGTGTGGTCACAAATGTTTATATCGTATTATACATGCCACCCTGAATTTCCTGAATACAATCTTGTTTAAACCAAAAACAAACTTCTATAGACAACAACAAAAATGTAATAACAAGAAAGAAACCAACTTGCGGAACCTTACCTATTTGGTCTTGTCATCGGAAGGAAACAAACTATTTTTTTTTCTTTTTTCTTTTCTTTCGCGGTGAGCATATCCTTCTTCATTGGTCTTTTTTTTTAATGAAATTTTAATTTTGTTTTCTTTTACATTACAGGTTACATTTCCATTAGATTACTTTTTAATTCAACAACAATTTAACTAATGTCTGCGTGTATGTGCGTGTGTGTGTGTGTGTGTGTGTGTGTGTGTGTGTGTGTGTGTGTGTGTGTGTGTGTGTGTGTGTGTGTGCGTGTGTGTGTTGTTGTTGTTGTTCCCATAATTCTGCAAACAAACTATTGATTGTACCTCATGCGCCAGAGCTGAAACCATACTTTAGAACATTACTAGATTAACTCGTGGCAGAGTTGATATCGGAGAAAGAGAAATTCTCTTGAAGATGAAATTGACTCACTCAGGTTATTTACCTTGTTGCATTAGTTAGTTAGTTGTTGCCTTTTTGGGTCCAGCGGACCATATAGGCCAAATCAGGACCCCACAAGTTTAACAGTACACATATTTAAATTAAACCAATTTTACTGAACAAAATCAGGAACGTCACCCGAAGGGAACATAAAAGCTAAATCTAAACCCAACGTGTCAAGGATTTTTAAAATTCAAATCTTAAAATAAAGGCCAGACTCTTAAGAATCCAAAGAGAGTTGCAGAGCTGACCTCTGTAAAAAATATGTTTCATGCTAGAAGTGTCAAAATACTTCACTCGTAGATCATACAGATTAGCGCACTCGGTGAGAAAATGGCTCACAGAAAAAACTATTATCACAGGCGTGGCACCATGGTTCCTCTTCACTTTTAAGCAGATGGACATGCGTTGTATAAGTGTGACCAGTGTGTAGCCTAGCCAGAACACTTTCGTCTTTTCTACTTGAAGCCAACAAAGGAAAGGGCTTTGATAGCTCAGGGCGTATCTTACACAGTTTATTTTCCTTGCAGGTGTAAAAAAAGGGTCTTCCGACGAAGGTCGGTGAAAGGAACAAATTGCCCAGGAAGAGGTGGAACCGCCATCTCCAGAGCTTTCTTTGCTGCCTTGTCAGCAGCTTCGTTGCCTTGTGTGCCCATATGACTGGGTGCCCACATAAAATTTATAATCTTGTCTTCAGAAATAAGCTTAGTGTGAAGGTCGTGAATGTCGACTAAAAAAGGGTGAGTGAACTTTCTGGAGGAATTAAATGGCTTCAAGAGCTGAAAGCGAGTCCGATACAATCAAAAAAGGCGGACGTGTCGACTGATACATTAATGTTAACGCCAATATGATGGCCCTAAGTTCTGCCGAATAAACCGACGAACCGTTAGGGAGCCGAAGTTGAAGTGGGCGTTGTAATGTTTTGCTAGAAACTGCTCAGTGAAACAGCAGCTCAATCATCCTTGAGAGAGCCATCAGTGAAGATAAGTTCATACCCTGTATATCTGGAACATTGCTCTAGAAACAGCTGCCGAAAGAGTCCGAGGTTTCATTCTTCTTAAAAGAAGTTAGGGAAAAGTTTACTGTTGGGTTTTCCAATTGCCAGGGTGGAGTGTAACTGTGTTTGTTGTCAAAGGATCGTCACAAACAGAGTCAATATCTATATCAGCCTTTTCACATTCAGAAAGCATACGTATGCCAAAAGTTGGTGTTTCGTTAGGTTTGTTAAGAAATGTGTCCTTCAGAGTAGGGTTAATAACATACAAACTATCTACTGGTGTCGCGCGGACAGCACCCAAACAAACTCTCAGACCCTGGTGATGGATTGGATCCAGAACTTTGAGGATATTGTTTTTGCAGATCCGTAAACTATACAACCGTAGTCCAACTGTGGACGAACAAGAGAACGGTACAGACGTAACAATGTTGCTCTGTCAGCCCCCAACCTTGTTGCATTAGAGACCACAGTTATTTCTATGGATCAGACAAGTAGGTATGTATATGTGTGTGTGTGTGTGTACATACGTGTGTGTGTGTGTGTGTGTGTGTGTGTGTGTGTGTGTGTGTGTGTCATTGCTAAAGGATACTATCAATCAGACCGTCACGTGTGTGAGAGTTTCTGGCGAATTCGACGAATCTGAAGAATCTGGGGAATCGACTGTACCGTGATCTAAACGCATGCGGCACGATTTAGTAGAAAACGCGCCGTACGTTTAGTGATAATATCTAAACACGAAGTGAGTAAATACGCTTCATGCAGGGCTGCTTCTCTCCAGTGTTCGATACAAGAAGCGCCCCCTGGCGACAACACGATGACTCTGTGGCCTAGTAACTGCATCACTTACATTATTCTATTGGCACATTACAAAATGTTGAAAGAAATAAAACTCAAACTCGCAGGAATTGGATTATCAATGTGAATCAAACTATGCACATTACACACACACACACACACGCACACGCACACGCACACACACACACACACACACACACACACACACACACACACCAGTCTACTCACAGGAACACAGGATGTGGGCATGACTGCGTCAGTACCGTTGAGGAGGAAGCGATACCAGCCTGGACTGAGTCCACTGTCACACAGGAATTGTCTGCCGTTGTTCACATCTCTTCTAACGTCATCCATCACAGTGTAGTTTTTACAGGGTCCTGAACAATGGTTTAAACCCACAGTAATAAAGCCAAACTGCTTATCAAAGTTTTAAAACATTGAACCAAAACAAACGTGTTTTTTTTATACTCAAGCGATGTTCACAATTCAGGCTTCCAACCTATTTTCCAATTTGTGACCCTCCACCACGAAATGAGTCGCATGTCACCTCGCGCGGTTCTGCGCTAGGCTTAATATAAGTCCGGGGAGTGTATGGTAACAGTGTGAGGGTCACCTTAGTCACAGGCTTATAACTCAAACAGTTTTCGCTCTTTTCTAAAACGGTTTTCACCACTGGATAGAGCATAAAAAACTCTTTAGGAAAATGTAAAAATATGAAAATCATGCAAAGGTGACATGCGACTCATTTCGTGGTGGAGGGTCACATTTTGTCAGAACCAAGTCTGAGTTAGAAACCACTGCCTATGTGAACAGCCATAACGCTCCAACTAGTGTTGGCAACGTTCTCTTTAAAAAAAATAATCTGATATCTTTTCACACAAGAGGGAGGGGGGGGGGTCTTCCTGATGAAGACAAGAGAAGATAATAAGCCTTTTATTTTGCAAAGAACAACTTTAGCACGCAGCAACGTTCAACCACCATAGCGAGATCTTTCTTTCTTTATTTGGTGTTTAACGTCGTTTTCAACCATTCAAGGTTATATCGCGACGGGCATAGCGAGCTGTTTGTTTGTGTTGCCTTCAAAGTTCACGCAAATGCTACATATTTATAGCATTTGTGCTTTAATATTATAATATTTTGATAAATAAATGAATATTTAGAAAGTGCGATGACAAAGGTTAGTGCCGTTTTAACGTCCTGTCGTTGCCTGGAACAAGCAGACATACCGTACTGAGTGGGGGACCGATTGAAGGAGACCTTTACCCCTTCTGAAATTGTCAGGGCAGTGTTGGTGAATAAACAAAATGTCATAATGGTAGCCTGAAAGATTAGATGAAAGATTGGTTGGTTGTTATTGTTCATCGTCACTTTAGTTTTTAAATATGGAAGGCGAAAAGGGTCAAATGATCGATCAAAATTATCGATCAAAAGGATCGAGCAAAAGGATCGATCCTTTCGCGTTTGACCCTTTCCGCCCGACGCGCGGAAATATGGAAGGCGAAAAGGGTCAAATTAATGATCGTGCAAAAGAATCGATCAAAAGGATCGATCCTCTTACTGGATCCGGTGCCGACAAAAAGTGGAACCGGAATTTTATCGGCACACAGTCATCTGGAGTTCACATTTTGGTGGCAAACTGACTTCAGATTTCAGTTCGCGTGTACGTGCGTCCAGTGTTCTAGATGATCGAACGTGTAGCAAAGACCTGTACGTGTACGTATAGATATTCCGTCACCCGTGACTCACTTTTTTTCTCCAATGTTCCAAATCATACGTTGTTTACCAAGACTGCAGATCTCGGCTCAAACGCGTGACGTAAAAACTAGATTTGATGACGTTTCCCGTACACGTTCCTGTACACGTGCTGAAAGTGGCACATCTAGATCTGTTGCAGACGAACGCTTCGCGCCAAACTCTTTTCACACAGTAATTTTAACTTAACACCCTTAAATGTACTCGCTAAAACAAGACGAATTTTTTGTTTATTTCTCTTGATATTTCATGCTCCTTCACGCCGCACCAGAACACGTACTTTACTTTCTAGATTCGTTCTTTGTGCTAATCCGTTCCATGATTTTCCTAAACAGCGCGATGAAACTGCTCGTTCAAAAGTATCGTGTAAAAGGATCGATCCTTTTGCACGATCCTTTTACTCGATAATTTGACCATTTTCGCCTTCCATATTTCCGCGCGTCGGGCGGAAAGGGTCAAACGCGAAAAGGATCGATCATTTGACCCTTTTCGCCTTCCATATTTAAATGCTAGTCGAGACCGATGCAAGTGTGTTTCCTTTTTCAGTTCCCATGGTAACTTCCATGTTTAAAACTATTTATAATCAGGTCTATCACTGTAAAAAGAAGGTTCTAAAACTTCATCACCTTCACATTTTGTACTTCAAATCTTGTTAAAAATCTTGTCCGTGGGAACATCCCGGAATGAAATCTTCTGAGTTTCTGCACAGTAGGGGAAGGGCTCCTAATATGGACCGGCTCCTAATATGGACCACCTCCTGTTCTGACAAACTAACGGCGCTAGAGTTTTATTCGCTGTATTCACCCTCTCTGAATAACTTGCACATGTCTAAACAGTTGCAGAAACACAAACCTCAAAACCGTTAGGCTTTTTCTCTTTTTACATTTACGAAATCGATGTAAAAACAAGTCCATCTTATTCCTTGTCGGTTCCTGATTCTAAAAACATATAGATATGATATGTTTGGATTAAAAACACGTTCAGAAAGTTAAAACGAAGAGAGGTACAGTAAAGCGTGCTATGAAGCACAGCGCAACCGCTGCCGCGCCAAACAGGCTCGTCACTTTCACTGCCTTTTGCACTAGCAGCTTGACTAAATGTAGTAATTTCGCCTTACGCGACTTGTTACATTTAGTCAAGTTTTGAGAGGGGGAATCGAGTCGAGGGTCGTGGTGTATGTGCGTGTGTGTGTCTGTCTGTGTGTGTGTGTGTAGAGCGATTCAGACTAAACTACTGGACCGATCTTTATGAAATTTGACATGAGAGTTTCTGGGTATGATATCCCCAGATGGTTTTTTCATTTTTTTGATGAATGTCTTTGGTGACGTCATATCTGGCTTTTCGTGAAAGTTGAGGCGGCACTGTCACGCTCTCATTTTTCAACCAAATTGGTTGAAATTTTGGTCAAGTAATCTTCGACAAAGCCCGGACTTCGGTATTGCATTTCAGCGTGGTGGCTTAAAAATGAATTAATGACTTTGGTCATTAAAAATCTGAAAATTGTAAAAAAAAAATATATATATAAAACGATCCAAATTTACGTTCATCTTATTCTCCATCATTTTTTAATTCCAAAAACATATAAATATGTTACATTTGGATTAAAAACAAGCTCTGAAAATTAAAAATATAACAATTATTATCAAAATTAAATTTTCCAAATCCATTTAAAAACACTTTCATCTTATTCCTTGTCGATTCCTGATTCCAAAAACATATAGATATGATATGTTTGGATTAAAAACACGCTCAGAAAGTTAAAACGAAGAGAGGTACAGAAAAGCGTGCTATCCTTCTCAGCGCAACTACTACCCCGCTCCTCTTGTCAATTTCACTGCCTTTGCCATGAGCGGTGGACTGACGATGCTACAATTATACGGTCTTGCTGAAAAATTGCATTGCGTTCAGTTTATTTCTGTGAGTTCGACAGCTTCTTGACTAAATGTTGTATTTTCGCCTTACGCGACTTGTTTTCACTTTTGGCAGCGTTCACTCTAAATTTGCCGCCTAAAACGGACTCGTTTCTGTCCACAGCCAAAGCTTTTATCACACAAAAATTGCAATATATAACAGCTAAGTCCGTATTTGTTACATTTTAGCAGTGTTGACCCCGAGTTTCTACTGCAAACAAACAATAATAGCAACATTTCAAAGTATGTGCGAGTCCCTTAATGTGGACCACCTTCAACAAATCGAAGAAAATAAAAGCTAAAGGCTATTTTCATTAATTCATTAAGAAGCTTGCTGGAAATAACCTATAACTAGCGAGATTTTAAAAAAATATATAACAAAAAATCTTCTTTTCGTGGAAGTTGATAATTTCACTTATTTTCACTCTGTTTTTAATAAGCTTCTTTAGTTTCCTGGCGTGCTTCAAATAATGCTCTGATCAACCCAAAACAGATCAATCTAAAGCATATTTTAATTAGTCTGACTTGTACACTAAGTTGTATTACGTTATTTTTAACGGTTAACCTAAGAGAGAAGGACTACCAAACACAAAATAAAACTTCTTCGCAAGAAAACAAGCTAGTTATCAGCATGAAACAAAAAGTGGTCCATATTAGGAGCCCTTCCCCTAGTGTTTGTCGCGAATCTCTTGAACGTCGACACACTTGGTAAGGACGTGTTTTAGATGGAAGAAGCCCACCGTGTCTCATGAAAGGTACACAATGTGTTACATGGTATTAACCTTCGCCCGTCCGGGTTATCGACTACACACGGAAGTCATCGTGGGGCCGTGCGGACCCATGCTTCTCATTTCCTTCTTTGAGAAACATGGGTCCGCACGGTCCCACGATTTTTGTAGTCTAAATATGACCTTTTTTTTTAATTACTTCTGGCTGAAATGTTAGGACATAAGAGCTTTTTAGGTGCCTGAGGCATTCTTAAAAGCTCAATAAAACATTCCAACTAGTTTAAGAGATATTTGCAATTAAACACCCTTCTGGGTCCACACGGACCCACGACCACCGGCGAAGGTTAATAATGACAACAACTTTTTAGAGTGAACTCACCAGGAATCTCTTTCACGAAGAGCTGTGCTTTACCAGCAGACTGACCCGTAGTGCTGAAGGGCCGCACGGAACGATAACCCCTGCAAACCCTTTCGTCAAAGGTGAAGGCCTCGCAACCATCCTGCTGCTGACAAAGAGAACCGCAGTGGGTTGGGCTGACAGCTGGACTCTGTACAACAATATCTTCAGCGACCGCGCCGTTTCTGTAGCCGTTGTATGTCTCACTCTGCACTTTGCCTGCCGCACCAACAACAACCCACCCGGTAACAAGAATAAAGAGGGGAGACATTACCGTAGCAGGAGTAGGCTAGCAAATCACCAAACAAAGATCCGACGATGTTTAATTAGCTGTGGTTTGGTTTGAACAATTATGTTTGCGAACAGTCTTTGCGTGTAACGATAACTGACAGTATATCTGTCTTCACTGTTTCCAGTGTTATATCTTGACCAAGTCTCAGGAAGCAAGTAGCAATTTGCAACGAATATTAAAAACAGCTTTTTCCTCTAAATACGTGAATTCGCATCTCTTTTAAGCTTATTACTCTTTAAGCAGAAATTCCTCAGAGATTGGTAAACTGCAGGCGTGAGACCTCTGATTCCGTGCAGGCACCAAGCGTGGAGCCCAGACTGCGCTCCGTTACACCAAAACCAAGAAGTCTACCTGCCAAATAATCGATTTAATTATTCTGCGCATTCTCAGTGCATGGCAGATCAAGCTGGGAACCCATCTCATCTACCACCCCCCCCCCCCTTCCACTCCCACCCCCCATTCCCATCCACCCCCCCCCCCCTTATTGTTCCGAGCTATTAGGCCAAAAAAAAATAGGTCTGTTTACGGTAACATAGGCCAAAAAAATAGGGTCGGTAGGTCGGGATTTTTTTTTTCAAAAAACCATATTTTTACGTTTTTTTGTTTTTTTTTCCCAAATGCCCAAAAAAAGTCTAGGGTCGCGCGAAAAAAATAGGGTCGGTCGGGTTACCGTAAACAGACCTTTTTTTTTGTTTTGCCTTAGTTGATTGCTGTTTGTTATCCGTCTACCTTTTTACATTTAGTCAAGTTTTGACTACATGTTTTAACATAGAGGGGGGATCGAGACTAGGGTCGTGGTGGATGTGTGTGTATGTGTGTGTGTGTGTGTGTGTGTGTGTGTGTGTGTGTGTGTGTGTGTGTGTGTGTGTGTGTGTGTGTGTGTGTGTGTGCGTGTGTGTGTGTGTAGAGCGATCTTTATGAAATTTTACATGAGAGTTCCTGGGTATGAAATCCCCAGACGTTTTTTCTTTTTTTCGATAAATGTCTTTTATGACGTCATATCCGGCTTTTTGTAAAAGTTGAGGCGGCGGCACTGTCACACCTTCATTTTTCAATCAAATTGATTGAAATTTTGGCCAAGCAATCTTCGACAAAGGCCGGACTTCGGTAATGCATTTCAGCATGGAGGCTTAAAAACTGAATAATGACTTTGGTCATTAAAAATCTGAAAATTGTAATTAAAATTATTTTTTATAAAACTATCCAAAATTACATTTATTTTATTCTTTGTCATGTTCTGATTCCAAAAACATATAAATATGTAATATTCGGATTAAAAACAAGCTCTGAAAATTAAAAATATAAAAATTATGATTAAAATTAAATTTCCGAAATCGTTTTAAAAACAATTTCATCTTATTCCTTGTCGGTTCCTGATTCCAAAAACATATAGATATGATATGTTTGGATTTAAAGCATGCTCAGAAAGTTAAAACGAAGAGAGGTACAGTAAAGCGTGCTATGCAGCACAGCGCAACCGCTACCGCGCTGAACAGGCTCGTCACTTTCACTGCCTTTTGCACTAACGGCGAACTACGGTCATTGTGAAAAAATGCAGTGCGTTCAGTTTCATTCTGTGAGTTCCACAGCTTGACTAAATGTAGTAATTTCGCCTTACGCGACTTGTAGATGTACGTTCATTCCGTTAAGAACGCGGACAGATTAATTATCTTATGTACATGTTTGCGCGGCTGTAACACATGCATTATCAGTCATCAAGACAATTTTCTTGCAGTTACAATCCATTTTGTCTTTAATGTAACATTAAGACTCACTTTGTTGCTCTGATTTCTCCCCAACAACCTTTTTTCTGTTTTCTAAAAGGTCATAGAACATATCTGCATTTGTACCATAAACATTTACTTGAAAATAAAACCTGGTTGGTTCATGCAAACACTTTTTTTTAAACCACTCACTTTTGCCAAGATCCTTTCAGAGTTCTGTTCGTTTTAGAGAATCATAATTATACAGATATGAGCCAACGTCAAAA
Source organism: Littorina saxatilis (assembly GCF_037325665.1). NCBI lineage: Eukaryota > Metazoa > Mollusca > Gastropoda > Littorinimorpha > Littorinidae > Littorina > Littorina saxatilis. The sequence continues at coordinate 38,525 of NW_027128271.1, forward strand.
GGTGCTGTCCGATGACATCCAAAACCAAAGATCATTTCACTGTAACGTTTTTTAAGGACAGAAAGGAAAATCTTTCACCACTGTTGTTTTGTTTGGCCGTTAAGTTGAGGCTTGGTGAGTGCCTATTTTGACATGTGACGATATAAACTTTATCCTACATACGTGAGTAAGACCACTCATGAGATAACATCAAGTCGCGTAAGGCGAAATTACTTCATTTAGTCAAGCTGTCAAACTCACAGAACAAACTGAACGCACTGCATTTTTTCACCAAGACAAGACAGGTTCGTCAATCCCCGCAGCAAGGAAATCGCTAACTTTTCACGTGCAAAAGAAAGTGAAATTGACAAGCCAAAATAGCGCGGTAGCATATTGCGCTAAGAAGGAAAGCATGCTTTTCTGTATTCTTTTTAACTTTCTGAGCTTGTTTTGAAAACAACATATAATATCTTTATCAAATTATGTTTTTGGAATCGGTAAATGATAAACAATAAGATATCATATTTGGATTAATTTCTTCAATTTTAATCGTAGGACTATACTAATTAACCTATTTTCGTTAATTGTGATCACATTTTAAGAGTAAACATGACATATGTATATAATTTCTGATTCAGAATTTGTTGAAGAATACGATGCAATGAATTTAAAATCTCTTTGCGAAAATTTGATTTTAATGACAACTTTAATGAGCAAACTCATCAATCAATTTTTAAGCTTCCAAGCTTAAATGCAATACCAAAGTTTGACCTTCGTCGAAGATTGCTTGACCAAAATTTCAACAAAAGTGGTTGGAAAATGTGAGCGTGACAGTTCCGCCTCGATTTTCACAAAAAGCCGGATATGACGTCATCAAAGAGATTTATTCAAAAATAGAAAACAAGTCTGGGGATATACTCAGGAACTCTCATGTAAAGTTTCATGAAGATCGGTCCAGTAGTTTTATATGAATCGCTTTAAACACACACACACACACACACACACACACACACACACACACACACACACACACACACACACACACACACACATATATACGTACTACATACACACAGACAGACACACACACACACACCACGACCCTTATCTCGATTTCCGCTCTATGTTAAAACATTTTAGTCAAAACTTAAACTAAATGTAAACAAAACTCGTGTAATTCATGTTTTTGGCTCACGAAGTGTAGCCTATGCGATCGTAACTTTGTCTGTCTGTGCGTGTGTGCGTGTGTATGTCTGTGATAGAAACTTTAACATTTCGTCATTTGAAGACGTCACATTATGGCGAAAGAGGGTTAGACGTCACGCGCCTCGGTCATTGTTATTTTGAGCGGGCCGAGACTAGTCGGCAGTCGTGTCCCTGTAAGTAGGCTACATGCAGACAGACAGATCTAGATCTACTTCTAGTGTCTCGCTTTCTTGCACAGTTTCACCTATGCTTACTCTGTGTGTGTGTGTGTGTGTGTGTGTGTGTGTGTGTGTGTGTGTGTGTGTGTGTGTGTGTGTGTGTGTGTGTGTGTGTGTGACGGAGTGATTGAGTTTGTGTTTGTCGATTTCTTACGTGAGCCTTGAAGGCTTCGCCTCTTGTTATGGGGGCGAGGACGCCCCCATTCTATACGGATAGTTTAGAGGTTGACCATGGGCAGCGCCATTTTGTTGTGAAATACGTCATCAGTTTGTGTACACAGGAAGTTGTGACATCCGTCACCCTATGGGAGGGGTGAAGGCAACATTGTTCATCTGTAGAAAGTTGTGAAATCCGTCACCCCATGGGAGGGGTGACGTCAAAATTGGTCATCACAGAGTTTGTGTAACACAGGAAGTTGTGAAATACGTCACCCTATGGGAGGGGTGACGTCAAAATTGGTCATCACAGAGTTTGTGTAACACAGGAAGTTGTGAAATACGTCACCCTATGGGAGGGGTGACGTCAAAATTGTTCAACAAAAACATGATATGTCGCATTGTGCAGGGTCAACTGCAACAAACTCAAACCGAGCCATTCATACCTAGCTGTATTTGAGTGACTTATATACCCGACATTTTTATTTCTTATTTTTAGCACAGGTGTAGGAAAAATCATGAACCAAAATGTTATTTATTTTCTAATTTAACATTTTTTTTACAAATATGACCATGGTCTTTTAAACATACAGTGACATTTAACATTGTTATGTTAAAAAAAAGAAAAAAGAAAAAAAGCTTTTGTGCACAAATCAGAAAATACATTGTACATTTTACCTACAGGCCAAACAGTGTCTGTTGGCGGCAGAGGGCCCAGCAAGTTGCTATTTTTAGATCGATTAAAAGTTGTCAAGAACAGGCGCTTACATTTGGATGTGTCCACTGATAGTAGGTTTGGTTGTGATCAATCAGAATGATGTAGGAATAAAAATGTATGTCGGACAGTTTGGTATGATGACATGTAATTCAAATATGCTGAAATGTAATATCATACATGATATAATATTATTATGGCTGTTGCCATGACCATGAACCCCAAGAAAGGTTTAATGTTATGTAAAATCAAAATACCAAAATCAAGCACCTACTAATCTGGTCTACGGTGCGGCTTGGACCTAATATGGATGGACACGCAACTCGCTCAGCCAGCCAGCGCTGCGAGATTTACAGCGGCCAACTTCGCCGCGGCGCGCTCATTAGCTCAGTATTGAACTTGCGTCAAGGCCGATGCGCGTAGATTCCCAGAATGTTTACTTTCGGTTAGATTCTTCGACAGCATTCGCAGAGGTGACTGCCGTATTGTGTACCGCAGTCAGAAGTAATTTATTACTTTTGGGAGTTTAGTAACGTGATATCAGTTTTCAATTGTTCGTTCACTTATATTGCTTTCAGATTTAACACACAAGAAACAGTAGCACGGTTTTCGTTGCGAAAATGTGCATTGGCAGTGCTACGCGATCGAATTGTGTATTATGTACACGCGGTGTTCTTTTGGAAAAGACCGAAGCGACATGTGACGTCAGTCGTTCAGCCCGCGAGCGGTGGGATGGGGGGGTTCACATGGTTTGTTTGTTTCAGAACCACACCCATATACACACATTTCACATGTAAACCATTTGTCCGCCCCCTGTCGATATTTATCGACTAAGTTCCTTGTTTTCATTTGTGAAGGACTTCAGGCAGAACACCGAGAAAAGGGTGTATAATAGCAAGACAGTAATTAACATCTGCCTTCACATCCGGAAAGGATAAGCACACCCCACAAAACATATTCATTTTGAGGTGTTTTCAGACATAGTTGAAGACGGAGCTTTGACACTTTTGTAATTGTATGACCTACTAGCTGTACCCGTTGTTTATGTCCGTATGCAGCTTACATGCACGCCCCTACACGCGAACACACACGCTTGTATTTTCACATGCTCTGTGCGCGTTCGAATAACACGACTGGTCTTATTAGCCCGCACAGAGAGAGTGAGAGAGAGACAGAGAGAGTGAGAGAGAGACAGAGAGACAGAGAGAGTGAGAGAGAGAGACAGAGAGAGTGAGAGAGAGACAGAGAGAGTGAGAGAGAGACAGAGAGAGTGAGAGAGAGACAGAGAGAGTGAGAGAGAGACAGAGAGAGTGAGAGAGAGACAGAGAGAGTGAGAGAGAGACAGAGAGAGTGAGAGAGAGACAGTGAGAGAGAGAGTGAGAGAGAGACAGAGAGAGTGAGAGAGAGACAGAGAGAGTGAGAGAGAGACAGAGAGAGTGAGAGAGAGACAGAGAGAGTGAGAAAGAGACAGAGAGAGTGAGAGAGAGACAGAGAGAGTGAGAGAGAGAGTGAGAGAGAGACAGAGAGAGTGAGAGAGAGAGACAGAGAGAGTGAGAGAGAGACAGAGAGAGTGAGAGAGAGACAGAGAGAATGAGAGAGAGACAGAGAGAGTGAGAGAGAGACAGAGAGAGTGAGAGAGAGACAGAGAGAGTGAGAGAGAGAGTGAGAGAGAGACAGAGAGAGTGAGAGAGAGACAGAGAGAGTGAGAGAGAGACAGAGAGAGTGAGAGAGAGACAGAGAGAGTGAGAGAGAGACAGAGAGAGTGAGAGAGAGAAAGAGAGGGTGAGAGAGAGACAGAGAGAGTGAGAGAGAGACAGAGAGAGTGAGAGAGAGACAGAGAGAGTGAGAGAGAGAGAGTGAGAGAGAGACAGAGAGAGTGAGAGAGAGAAAGAGAGGGTGAGAGAGAGACAGAGAGAGTGAGAGAGAGAGTGAGAGAGAGACAGAGAGAGTGAGAGAGAGACAGAGAGAGTGAGAGAGAGACAGAGAGAGTGAGAGAGAGACAGAGAGAGTGAGAGAGAGACAGAGAGAGTGAGAGAGAGACAGAGAGAGTGAGTGAGAGAGAGACAGAGAGAGTGAGAGAGAGACAGAGAGAGTGAGAGAGAGACAGAGAGAGTGAGAGAGAGACAGAGAGAGTGAGAGAGAGACAGAGAGAGTGAGAGAGAGACAGAGAGAGTGAGAGAGAGACAGAGAGAGTGAGAGAGAGACAGAGAGAGTGAGAGAGAGACAGAGAGAGTGAGAGAGAGACAGAGAGAGTGAGAGAGAGAAAGAGAGAGTGAGAGAGAGACAGAGAGAGTGAGAGAGAGACAGAGAGAGTGAGAGAGAGACAGAGAGAGTGAGAGAGAGACAGAGAGAGTGAGAGAGAGACAGAGAGAGTGAGAGAGAGACAGAGAGAGTGAGAGAGAGACAGAGAGAGTGAGAGAGAGACAGAGAGAGTGAGAGAGAGAGACAGAGAGAGTGAGAGAGAGACAGAGAGAGTGAGAGAGAGACAGAGAGAGTG
>NW_027128271.1:43495-58495 GCF_037325665.1 Littorina saxatilis
AACATATTTGTATTTTGATATTTAATATAGTGTAATAATGTTAGTAAATCAACAAAAATGGCGTCAGAAAAATGGGAATAATAAGAATACTTTATTATCTCATAGAGAAATTCAGGGGTGGTACATAACAATAATACAAACAAGACATTGATTTTACATAAAACATATAGCACTATATAACATGGACATCTTTAAAGCACTGCGCTTACATATTCTCGCACACCTACGTGTATAACGAACTATGGCTAAACATCATTGCAAAATATCATAACATACAATATATCGCAGGAAATATACGGTTATACATAAAACCAATAGATACGTGTACATTACTACTGATTGCACTGGCAGAAGAGGGGCTGAGTCGGGTATGTGGATGTGTTTACATGTTGCTAAGGGTGATGGATTTGGGGATGAAGCTGTTTTGCAGCCTGAGTGTCCTAGCTTTGTGCGTGCGAAGTCTACGGCCAGAGGGAAGGAGTTCATAGAGGTGGGCTAGGACATGGGACCTATCTGAAGCTATCCGCCTACTCTTTCTCACCACACGCTTTTCATACAGGGACTCCACACTTGCTTGCTGCCTGCCAATCACCTTGCTACTGACATTCACCATTCGCACTAAGACATTCCTGTTCTTCACACTCAGACCTCCATACCAGGACACAAAACCAAAAGTGATGACAGACTCGATGAAAGAGCGGTAGAACGTTTGAAGGATAGAAGAGTTCACATTCAACTTCCTAAGTTTCTGAAGGCAGTAGATGCGTGACTGACATTTTTTGTGTATGAGGGTGGTGTTTGCATTGAAGGACAGCTTATCATCGATAACTGTGCCAAGATACTTATATTCAGTCACACGCTCAACAGTCACACCATCAATCATCAGGTCAGGGACAGGGGCAGGGTTTCTTCTAAAGTCTATCAGAAGTTATTTGGTCTTTGTCACATTTAGGTCTAAAAAGTTGTCTTTACACCAGGCGTTGAAACGTTCTACTTCTGCAAAGTAAGTTGCGTCACTATTGGAGAGATCTTCTAGCGCTGTATCATCTGAATATTTGAAAAGAAGGGTGGAGTACATATATTGGAAGCTACGGTCCATTGACACGATAAATTCATTATGCATGATTTGTTGGAAAGTCACTTTGTGAAACGATAAAGGTTCATTCCTGTGCAATTGTTGTTATTTTCTTTGTGTTTGAGACCCCCAAAAATGAAGTTGAAAACAGCCTTACGTACGCATCGAATGTTGTCACGCTCACTTAGATTTTTCCGACCTCTGTAACCAAATGAATTTCTTTATAATCACTATTTTTTTTACGATCAAGTCAACAAGTGCAGCTTGAAGATGCAGAAAATGCATTCATTCAACCGAGGACACACTTTGGACGAATTTGATGTCTCAGAGAGTGTTTTGTGTCACACGTGATGGCTTCGTAACGGCCGTTTTCATAATAAGCTAGCATCAATTCAACTGAATGAAAGCATATATTTTCATGTTTGCACCTTTGTTAATCACCCCGCCATACAGATGCATGACGGTTTTTTTCACAATTTGTCGTGAATAATGACGTAATTCATAAACAAAACTTGACTAAATGTAAAAAGAAGGTGTGGTTGACATTTTGGACGGCTGCGTTCGTAACGCCCTCTGCTACCGGCGAGATGCAGACCCCGATTGCTTGAACTCCTAGGAATCTCACATGACAAGGTTGGTATTATTTTGTCGCTCATTCATTTATAAGCATGTTTGTAAAAAAAAATTAAAATTAAAATCACGCAAGTGTGAGATCCATGAAGTTCTTCAGCCCCACCGGGTTTCGCTTGTCAGTCCTGTTATCTCATGAAGTAAGCGTAACGGCATCTTCGGAATCTTACGATTTAAAATAAAACCTTTTCTTAAAACAAAAGTGTATGCTCACCTAGATTGCTCACTTATGACATTGTATTGCATTCTCAAAAGCGAATATTATGAATCTGATGCTTTATCCAGTGACCAAGTTTTGTGCGCACCAGTGACAACAAGAGACGTGTTGTGAATGATGTCTCCGGAAGAAGGGTAATTATCCCCCGGACAATTCGCCCTTGTACATCTGCCCTCTGAACAATTGCCCCTATGACAATTGCCCCCCAGACAAATGCCTCAAACCATGGGCTGACAATTGCTCCCCTCCCTCCCCCCCCCCCCCGGACAACTGCCCCCCGAATACCCCCTCCCCCTCCTTCCCCAGAATCGTATGTGTTTGTGTTTGTGTGCATGTGTGTGTATGATGTGTGTGGGTGTGCGTGCGTGTGTGCGTGTGAGTGTATGTGTGTGCGTCTGTGTTTCTGTGCAGGGTTCGACACTAGCGGGGGCGGGGGGCGGAACGCCCCAGAGTTTTGTGTTCCGCCCCAAACATTGCCGAAGCTTGGGGCCCACTCCGCCCCAGGATAAATTCCAACAATGACAAACCGAAAATTCTAATGCCAGAGCCAATCACTAAAAATCGCCAGTCAAAGTCGTCACTGAAATTTGCGTTACGATCAATGCCGCAGTCAAGAAAAAAAACATTGAAATCGTCGAAGGACAATGCCGCAAGGGAAATAACTCCCAGATTGCGCTCTTTAGCGTGAGAGATAAGTATCGCCTTCAAATGCCAAACGCAAAATGTGGCAACATATCCCTGGTGTAAAAAAAAACATGGAAATGAAGATGAAGAACAGGGTGGAGAGAAACGAAAAAAGGAGACCGATGCAGCCAAAAGCGCGAAGCGCTGTCGTAATTTCAAAGAAAAACAGACAATGCATTGCCGCACGTGAATACTGAGAGTGGGCCCCAGATTTTTGTTTTCCGCCCCAGCAATTTCCATCTCTGGGGCCAGTGTGGCCCCAGGCCAAATAAGTTAGTGTCGACCCCTGCTGTGTGTGTTTTTCTGTGTGTGTTTTTCTGTGTGTGTGAGTGTGTGTAAGTGCGTGCGCGTGTGAGTACGTGCGTGCGTGTTTGTGTGTCTTTTTGTCCCTGTGTGTCTAAATATGTGTCTGTTTGCATGTGCGTGCGTGAAATGTTAACGCGTGCATGCGTGTGTTTTCGAAATGTGTATCTGTGTGCGTGTGTACGTGCGTGCGTATATAAGCGTACAGGACGCGGTTCAAGCACCGTTGGGAGAGACCTGCATTATAGTCTGCTTATTCAGTGACGCACATGTATACAAAAATCATACAATCACTGTCAGATTCAAACAACACATCATGCACATCTCACATCCCCAGACTCTATACTAAGGAACTATCCGTAGTGTTGTTGGAACAAGTGAGTTTTCAAATTGGACTTAAACGATGAAATGGATGGAGAGTGACGTAATTGAAAGGGGAGTGAATTCCATAACTGAGGTCCATAGTACGAAAACATGCGGAAGCCATGAGCCTTGCGTTTAAAGCGACCTTGACGGAGAAGTCGAGCATCATCAGAAGAACGAAGGGTGCGAGAGGGAGTGTAGAGGGAGACCAGTTCAGAAAGATAGGCAGGTGCCGATTCAGAGATGATATTGTAGCAGAAGCAGGCAGCTTTATACATAATACGTTCAGATACAGGAAGCCAGTGAAGTTCTTTCATGAGAGGAGTGCAGGGTTGTCGATGCTGTGCTCTGAAAATGAGACGTGCAGCAGAGTGTTGTACTTTTTGCAAGAGTTGGAGAGTGGAGTCAGGGCAGCCTATGAGAAGGGAGTTGCAGTAATCTAATCTGGACAGAATGCAGGATGTAACGAGAGTTTTAGTGACATCAACAGTGAGAAATTTGTCAAGGGACATTTATCACGAGGGGTTATTGTCCTTGGGGGGAAGTTGTCGGAGGGCAATTGTCCGGGGGGGGGCAGTTAACCTAGAACGGTTGTCTCCTGTATGCACAACACGTTTTCAGTTTTGCTTTGCATTTTAGAAGTGACATATTGCTGTTTTCACGTTGAGGTCTGTTTATATGAAAGCTGCGTGTGGTGTTTTTTTCTTCAAGTAGGCAGTGTTATGTGAAAAGCTGATGCTTCATGTTACAATTGAAGTTCTAACTTGAGAAACGTATCATGTTTGTTTCCTATTTGCACTAGTCGCTATTGCTTTTAAATCAAAGGTGTTTACTAAATTCAAAACCCCATATCAATCCACCTCAATCCCAAGCACCATCTGTGTGGGAGCAATATAGCCCCTCAATTAGGAATGTCACCATTGCTGTTGATAGCAAACATTATATCTTGTTAAAAAGAACACAAATTGGATCTTCTTACTTATAATACTCTTCAATCAGGATAGCAAGAGAAGTGTAAAGCGGTCATGCATAGCATACAAATAAAACACATATAGGCTTAGAATTGCAAGCTAATTTGTTTATATTCTTGGACAGAAATAATACAATCCAAAGATTGATACTATAAACTTTATATTGCAGCTATTGAACAGAAAGCCTGGTGAGGTGCACTTTGTTTCCATGAGTGGCAGATAAAACACATATGGACAGCACTTGCAGTATTAGTTGCCTTTTGCTTTAAGCTTTATTGTTGTATATCCGGCACATTATGTTGTCAGTTGTTCTTTCGGATTTTTCAAAGTATGGTGTTTGTTTTTGCATGAACTGAATATTGTTGATCACAATAAAAATGATATAATTATACTTTTTTTTTAATTATATGTGTGATTGTCAAATACGTATTCAACACCTCGTCAAATTCAAGGTTGTTACAACGTTTTCACATTTACGCAGGATCTCTCTCTCTCTCTCTCTCTCTCTCTCTCTCTCTCTCTCTCTCTGTCTCTCTCTCTCTCTCTCTCTCTCTCTCTCTCTCTCTCTCTCTCTCTCTCTTTCTCTCTCTCTCTCTTTCTCTCTCTCTCTCTCTCTCTCTCTCTCTCTTTCTCTCTCTCTCTCTCTTCACTTTCTCTCTCTATCTCTCTCTCTCCTTTCTCTCTCTTTCTATATCTCTCTCTTTCTCTCTCTCTCTCTCTCTCTTTCTTAATCCCCTGTTTCTGTCCACAAACTTTTTCTGTCACCATTATAAATATGTTTACATGTATATTGTATGTACGTGCCAAGGTATATTTAAAAAAAATATATATTATATTAATCAAAACAAAATTATTATAAACTGTTCAAAAAAAGAAACGCATAGCTTGTAATATTTGGTTAATTTAGTTATATGGCTACAAGGATATCCACCAAACTGCAGAAAATGTTTATCTGGTCGTCGACCTTTCGTCCATTGCCACAAGTGAGCTCTGCACGTGACGCATGCGTTATCAGTGGCTACAATGTCAAAATTGCTCATTTGGCATGACCACTCGTCATGCTTCAGTGTAATCTCGTGAAACTCGGGGAATATTGAGCTCTCACCATGTCTTCCAAAACCCATAAAAGCGGATTGTTCGCCACAAAGAAATCAGACGACAATTCAGCGACGAAAGATGGCCCGATTGAGCAGAGAAGACCGCCAAATTGCATTGGGTCGTTTACAAGCAGGCCAAAGTCAAAGTGCAATCGCCAGGCACTTCCACGTGTCCCAGAGCACCATCAGTAGACTGTGGGTCAGGTTTCAAGCCACTGGCTCCGTTGCTGACTTGCCACGAGCGGGAAGACCAAGGGCGACAACTGCTGCTCACGACCGCTTCATACGGCTCCGCCACCTCCGGAATCGTTTCCTGTCGGCCTCATCTTCTGTCCAGGCTCTCCCCGGGCCACACCGATTATCGGACCAGACCGTGCGGAACCGCCTGCATGAAGCTGGTTTGAGAGCTCGCAGACCTCACAGAGGAGCTGTCCTCACCCGCCGCCATCGCCAGAACCGAGTGCAGTGGGGCAACCAGCACCTTCGCTGGACCGTCCGGAATCACTGGAGACACGTGTGGTTCAGCGACGAGTCCTACTTCCTGCTCCAGCGACATGATGGTCGGAGGAGGGTCTACCGGAGAGTAAACGAACGTTACGCGCCCAACTGTGTGGATGAGGCACCCGTTCATGGTGGTGGAGGCGTCATGGTGTGGGGGGCGATCAATACCGCTGGAAGGAGCACCCTGGTGCACGTCCAAGGGCGCATAACTGCCCAGCGATACGTGGAGGAAATTCTGCGCCCACACGCCCTTCCTCTTCTGGCTGACCAGGATGCCATATTCCAGCAGGACAACGCTCGCCCGCACACAGCACGACTCACCACCCAGTTCCTCACCGACCACCATGTCCAGGTGCTTCCCTGGCCATCCATGTCGCCAGACATGAACCCGATAGAACACCTCTGGGATGAATTGGACAGACGTGTGCGCAGGCGAGAAGAAGCGCCGGCAAATCACCACGATCTATTGCAGGCACTTCAGAAGGAGTGGGACACCATCCCACAGCAAGATATCCGGCATCTGATCCAGTCCATGCCCAGAAGGTGCCGGGCAGTTGTTGCTGCTCAAGGCAGTCACACCCCCTACTGACTTGACAGCCTCGGCACCCAATCGTATTGATTGACTGATTGATTTGAAGATGCAAATGAACTGTGTGTGCATTCAACTGTGTCCATACCAAATTTCAAACAAATAATCTAAATATTGGATTTTCTGTTAATTTTTTCGAAAAATAAAACAAATTTGGCAAGTAGCAACTATGCGTTTCTTTTTTTGAACAGTATATATATATTTTTAATATTTTTTTTATTTCTTTCTTTTTAAAACAACTACTTATACATTCTTGTCAAGCTATAATTAGTACAACATATATTCATTCAATATGGCTGCATTATTAACAAATTTGTGTCACGATGATGCGCACAAAATGAGACGGGTATACCCCCCTATCAGATACCTGTATTTTGCAAGGAAACGTATTTCTTGCTTTTTCGTTTCTTGCAAACTGTCGTTCTGATAACAAAGAACCTTTGAATCAATAATTCAACTCAAATTAGTCAAGTTTTATTTTTGGGCCTTATTCCCACTTTTGTTAACCAGTTTTGGAGAATGACTCGTATAGGTTTCGCTCGATGTGTTTGTTTGTTTGTTTGTTTGTGTTCGCATATAGATCTCAAGAATGAACGGACCGATCGTCACCAAACTTGGTGAACAGGTTCTATATACATTCCTGAGACGGTCCTTACAAAAATTGGGACCAGTCAAACACACGGTTAGGGAGTTATTGGTGGATTAAGATTCTACAAGGACTTATACAGGGACATATTAATGGTCAAAGGGAAATAACCACACTTGTTAGCAGTGCCTGCTCAGTTGGTGGCAGTGAGAATGCTAAGGACGGGGGTGTTTTTCCTACCTCGGAGGAATTTCTTGTTTTTTTCGCGCTCTCTTCTCTGCTGGCATAGCATCTGCTGCTGCCTGAGCATTGTACGTTAATTGGATCTGTGATCCAAACATGCCTTTTGGTCAATCTCGATGGCAGTTTATTCCACTCGCCCGTGTGTGTGTGTGTGTGTGTGTGTGTGTGTGTGTGTGTGTGTGTGTGTGTGTGTGTGTGTAGGTGCGTGCATGTAAGTCGGTGTACGGACATAGAAAACAGGTACAGCTCAGTCTCTCTGTCTCTCTCTCACTCTCTCTGTCTCTCTCTCACTCTCTCTGTGCGGGCTAATAAGACCAGTCGTGTTATTCGAACGCGCACAGAGCATGTGAAAATACAAGCGTGTGTGTTCGCGTGTAGGGGCGTGCATGTAAGCTGCATACGGACATAAACAACGGGTACAGCTAGTAGGTCATACAATTACAAAAGTGTCAAAGCTCCGTCTTCAACTATGTCTGAAAACACCTTAAAATGAATATGTTTTGTGGGGTGTGCTTACCCTTTCCGGATGTGAAGGCAGATGTTAATTACTGTCTTGCTATTATACACCCTTTTCTCGGTGTTCTGCCTGAAGTCCTTCACAAATGAAAACAAGAGGCGAAGCCTTCAAGGCTCACGTAAGAAATCGACAAACAGTAACACAAACTCAATCACTCCGTCACACATACACACACACACACACACACTCACACACACATACACACACATACACACACACACACACACAGTAAGCATAGGTGAAACTGTGCAAGAAAGCGAGACACTAGATGATAGATCTAGATCTGTCTGTCTGCATGTACTGTACTTACAGGGACACGACTGCCAACTAGTCTCGGCCAGCTCAAAATAACAATGACCGAGACGCATGACGTCTAACCCTCTTACGCCATAATGTGACGTCTTCAAATGACGAAATGTTAAAGTTTCTATCACAGACATACACACGCACACACGCACATACGCACAGACAGACAAAGTTACGATCGCATAGGCTACACTTCGTGAGCCAAAAACATGAATTACACGAGTTTTGTTTACATTTAGTTTAAGTTTTGACTAAAATGTTTTAACATAGAGGGGAAATCGAGATGAGGGTCGTGGTGTGTGTGTGTCTGTCTGTCTGTGTGTATGTAGTACGTATATGTGTGTGTGTGTGTGTGTGTGTGTGTGTGTGTGTGTGTGTGTGTGTGTGTGTGTGTGTGTGTGTGTGTGTTTAAAGCGATTCATATAAAACTACTGGACCGATCTTCATGAAACTTTACATGAGTGTTCCTGAGTATATCCCCAGACTTGTTTTCTATTTTTGAATAAATCTCTTTGATGACGTCATATCCGGCTTTTTGTGAAAATTGAGGCGGAACTGTCACGCTCACATTTTCCAACCACTTTTGTTGAAATTTTGGTCAAGCAATCTTCGACGAAGGTCAAACTTTGGTAGCTTAAAAATTGATTGATGAGTTTGCTCATTAAAGTTGTCATTAAAATCAAATTTTCGCAAAGAGATTTTAAATTCATTGCATCGTATTCTTCAACAAATTCTGAATCAGAAATTATATACATATGTCATGTTTACTCTTAAAATGTGATCACAATTAACGAAAATAGGTTAATTAGTATAGTCCTACGATGAAAATTGAAGAAATTAATCCAAATATGATATCTTATTGTTTATCATTTACCGATTCCAAAAACATAATTTGATAAAGATATTATATGTTGTTTTCAAAACAAGCTCAGAAAGTTAAAAAGAATACAGAAAAGCATGCTTTCCTTCTTAGCGCAATATGCTACCGCGCTATTTTGGCTTGTCAATTTCACTTTCTTTTGCACGTGAAAAGTTAGCGATTTCCTTGCTGCGGGGATTGACGAACCTGTCTTGTCTTGGTGAAAAAATGCAGTGCGTTCAGTTTGTTCTGTGAGTTCGAGAGCATGACTAAATGAAGTAATTTCGCCTTACGCGACTTGATGTTATCTCATGAGTGGTCTTACTCACGTATGTAGGATAAAGTTTATATCGTCACATGTCAAAATAGGCACTCACCAAGCCTCAACTTAACGGCCAAACAAAACAACAGTGGTGAAAGATTTTCCTTTCTGTCCTTAAAAAACGTTACAGTGAAATGATCTTTGGTTTTGGATGTCATCGGACAGCACCTTTTGACGTTGGCTCATATCTGTATAATTATGATTCTCTAAAACGAACAGAACTCTGAAAGGATCTTGGCAAAAGTGAGTGGTTTAAAAAAAAAGTGTTTGCATGAACCAACCAGGTTTTATTTTCAAGTAAATGTTTATGGTACAAATGCAGATATGTTCTATGACCTTTTAGAAAACAGAAAAAGGTTGTTGGGGAGAAATCAGAGCAACAAAGTGAGTCTTAATGTTACATTAAAGACAAAATGGATTGTAACTGCAAGAAAATTGTCTTGATGACTGATAATGTATGTGTTACAGCCGCGCAAACATGTACATAAGATAATTAATCTGTCCGCGTTCTTAACGGAATGAACGTACATCTACTACAAGTCGCGTAAGGCGAAATTACTACATTTAGTCAAGCTGTGGAACTCACAGAATGAAACTGAACGCACTGCATTTTTTCACAATGACCGTAGTCCGCCGTTAGTGCAAAAGGCAGTGAAAGTGACGTGCCTGTTCAGCGCGGTAGCGGTTGCGCTGTGCTGCATAGCACGCTTTACTGTACCTCTCTTCGTTTTAACTTTCTGAGCATGCTTTAAATCCAAACATATCATATCTATATGTTTTTGGAATCAGGAACCGACAAGGAATAAGATGAAATTGTTTTTAAAACGATTTCGGAAATTTAATTTTAATTATAATTTTTATATTTTTAATTTTCAGAGCTTGTTTTTAATCCGAATATTACATATTTATATGTTTTTGGAATCAGAACACGACAAAGAATAAAATAAATGTAATTTTGGATAGTTTTATAAAAAATAATTTTAATTACAATTTTCAGATCTTTAATGACCAAAGTCATTCATTAATTTTTAAGACTCCATGCTGAAATGCAATACCGAAGTCCGGCCTTCGTCGAAGATTGCTTGGCCAAAATTTCAATCAATTTGATTGAAAAATGAAGGTGTGACAGTGCCGCCGCCTCAACTTTTACAAAAAGCCGGATATGACGTCATAAAAGACATTTATCGAAAAAAAACAATGTCTGGGGATATCATACCCAGGAACTCTCATGTAAAATTTCATAAAGATCGCTCTACACACACTCACGCACAGACACACACACTCACAGACACACACACACACACACACACACACACACACACACACACACACACACACACACACACACACACACATCCACCACGACCCTAGTCTCGATCCCCCCTCTATGTTAAAACATGTAGTCAAAACTTGACTAAATGTAAAAAGGTAGACTGATAACAAACAGCAATCAACTAATAGCTCGGAACAATAAGGGGGGGGGGGGTGGGGGGATGGGAGTGGGGGGTGGGAGTGGAAGGGGGGGGGGGGTGGTAGATGAGATGGGTTCCCAGCTTGATCTGCCATGCACTGAGAATGCGCAGAATAATTAAATCGATTATTTGGCAGGTAGACTTCTTGGTTTTGGTGTAACGGAGCGCAGTCTGGGCTCAACGCGTGGTGCCTGCACGGAATCAGAGGTCTCACGCCTGCAGTTTACCAATCTCTGAGGAATTTCTGCTTAAAGAGTAATAAGCTTAAAAGAGATGCGAATTCACGTATTTAGAGGAAAAAGCTGTTTTTAATATTCGTTGCAAATTGCTACTTGCTTCCTGAGACTTGGTCAAGATATAACACTGGAAACAGTGAAGACAGATATACTGTCAGTTATCGTTACACGCAAAGACTGTTCGCAAACATAATTGTTCAAACCAAACCACAGCTAATTAAACATCGTCGGATCTTTGTTTGGTGATTTGCTAGCCTACTCCTGCTACGGTAATGTCTCCCCTCTTTATTCTTGTTACCGGGTGGGTTGTTGTTGGTGCGGCAGGCAAAGTGCAGAGTGAGACATACAACGGCTACAGAAACGGCGCGGTCGCTGAAGATATTGTTGTACAGAGTCCAGCTGTCAGCCCAACCCACTGCGGTTCTCTTTGTCAGCAGCAAGATGGTTGCGAGGCCTTCACCTTTGACGAAAGGGTTTGCAGGGGTTATCGTTCCGTGCGGCCCTTCAGCACTACGGGTCAGTCTGCTAGTAAAGCACAGCTCTTCGTGAAAGAGATTCCTGGTGAGTTCACTCTAAAAAGTTGTTGTCATTGTTAACCTTCCCCGGTGGTCGTGGGTCCGTGTGGACCCAGAAGGGTGTTTAATTGCAAATATCTCTTAAACTAGTTGTAATGTTTTAATGAGCTTTTAAGAATGCCCCAGGCACCTAAAAAGCTCTTATGTCCTAACATTTCAGCCAGAAGTAATTAAAAAAAAGGTCATATTTAGACTACAAAAATCGTGGGACCGTGCGGACCCATGTTTCTCAAAGAAGGAAATGAGAAGCATGGGTCCGCACGGCCCCACGATGACTTCCGTGTGTAGTCGATAACCCGGACGGGCGAAGGTTAATACCATGTAACACATTGTGTACCTTTTATGAGACACGGTGGGCTTCTTCCATCTAAAACACGTCCTTACCAAGTGTGTCGACGTTCAAGAGATTCGCGACAAACACTAGGGGAAGGGCTCCTAATATGGACCACTTTTTGTTTCATGCTGATAACTAGCTTGTTTTCTTGCGAAGAAGTTTTATTTTGTGTTTGGTAGTCCTTCTCTCTTAGGTTAACCGTTAGGCCTAATTAGAGTGAAATAGCTTTGATAGACATTTAGCAAAAATTAAATACAGACAAAATCACAAATGGTCCATATTAGGAACCTGGGCGCCTAATATGGACCAGTGAAGCGGCCTTCACGAATCACTGTAAAAAGCACACTATACTTCAAAATAACATAATACAACTTAGTGTACAAGTCAGACTAATTAAAATATGTTTTGGGTTGATCAGAGCATTATTTGAAGCACGCCAGGAAACTAAAGAAGCTTATTAAAAACAGAGTGAAAATAAGTGAAATTATCAACTTCCACAAAAAGAAGATTTTTTGTTATATATTTTTTTTAAATCTCGCTAGTTATAGGTTATTTCCAGCAAGCTTCTTAATGAATTATTGAAAATAGCCTTTAGCTTTTATTTTCTTCGATTTGTTGAAGGTGGTCCATATTAAAGGGACTCGCACATACTTTGAAATGTTGCTATTATTGTTTGTTTGCAGTAGAAACTCGGGGTCAACACTGCTAAAATGTAACAAATACGGACTTAGCTGTTATATATTGCAATTTTTGTATGATAAAAGCTTTGGCTGTGGACAGAAACGAGTCCGTTTTAGGCGGCAAATTTAGAGTGAACGCTGCCAAAAGTGAAAACAAGTCGCGTAAGGCGAAAATACAACATTTAGTCAAGTAGCTGGCCAACTCACAGAATGAAACTGAACGCAATGCAATTTTTCAGCAAGACCGTATACTCGTAGCATCGTCAGTCCACCGCTCATGGCAAAGGCAGTGAAATTGACAAGAAGAGCGGGGTAGTAGTTGCGCTGAGAAGGATAGCACGCTTTTCTGTACCTCTCTTCGTTTTAACTTTCTGAGCGTGTTTTTAATCCAAACATATCATATCTATATGTTTTTGGAATCAGGAACCGACAAGGAATAAGATGAAAGTGTTTTTAAATTGATTTGGAAAATTTAATTTTGATAATAATTTTTATAATTTTTTTTTTTTTTTTTTTACAATTTTCAGATTTTTAATGACCAAAGTCATTAATTCATTTTTAAGCCACCAAGCTGAAATGCAATACCGAAGTCCGGGCTTCGTCGAAGATTACTTGACCAAAATTTCAACCAATTTGGTTGAAAAATGAGAGCGTGACAGTGCCGCCTCAACTTTCACGAAAAGCCAGATATGACGTCACCAAAGACATTCATCAAAAAAATGATAACAACGTCTGGGGATATTATACTCAGAAACTCTCATGTGAAGTTTCATGAAGATCGGTCCAGTAGTTTTCTCGGAATGACTTTACACACACACACACACACACATGCACCACTGCCCTCATCTCGATTCCCCCCTCTACGTTAAAACATTTAGTCAAAACTTGACTAAATGTAACAAGTCGCGTAAGGCGAAAATACAACATTTAGTCAAGTAGCTGTCGAACTCACAGAATGAAACTGAACGCAATGCCATTTTTCAGCAAGACCGTATACTCGTAGCATCGTCAGTCCACCGCTCATGGCAAAGGCAGTGAAATTGACAAGAAGAGCGGGGTAGTAGTTGCGCTAAGAAGGATAGCACGCTTTTCTGTACCTCTCTTTGTTTTAACTTTCTGAGCGTGTTTTTAATCCAAACATATCATATCTATATGTTTTTGGAATCAGGAACCGACAAGGAATAAGATGAAAGTGCTTTTAAATTGATTTCGACAATTTAATTTTGATAATATTTGTTATATATTTAATTTTCAGAGCTTGTTTTTAATCCAAATATAACATATTTATATGTTTTTGGAATCAGAAAATGATGGAGAATAAGATGAACGTAAATTTGGATCGTTTTATAAATTTTTATTTTTTTTTACAATATTTAGATTTTTAATGACTAAAGTCATTAATTAATTTTTAAGCCACCAAGCTGAAATGCAATACCGAAGTCCGGGCTTCGTCGAAGATTGCTTGACCAACATTTCAATCAATTTGATTGAAAAATGAGGTCGTGAAAGTTCCGCCTCAACTTTGACTAAAAGCCGGATATGACGTCATCAAAGACATTTATCAAAAAAATGAAAAAAACGTTCGGGGATTTCATACCCAGGAACTCTCATGTCAAATTCCATAAAGATCGGTCCAGTAGTTTAGTCTGAATCGCTCTACACACACACACACACACACACACACACACACACACACACACACACGCACAGACACACACACATACACCACGACCCTCGTCTCGATTCCCCCCTCTATGTTAAAACATTTAGTCAAAACTTGACTAAATGTAAAAAAAGAAAAAGCCTAACGGTTTTGAGGTTTGTGTTTCTGCAACTGTTTAGACATTTGCAAGTTATTCAGAGAGGGTGAATACAGCGAATAAAACTGTTTTGAGCGCTCTAGCGCCGTTAGTTTGTCAGAACAGGAGGTGGTCCATATTAGGAGCCGGTCCATATTAGGAGCCCTTCCCCTACTGTGCAGAAACTCAGAAGATTTCATTCCGGGATGTTCCCACGGACAAGATTTTTAACAAGATTTGAAGTACAAAATGTGAAGGTGATGAAGTTTTAGAACCTTCTTTTTACAGTGATAGACCTGATTATAAATAGTTTTAAACATGGAAGTTACCATGGGAACTGAAAAAGGAAACACACTTGCATCGGTCTCGACTAGCATTTAAATATGGAAGGCGAAAAGGGTCAAATGATCGATCCTTTCGCGTTTGACCCTTTCCGCCCGACGCGCGGAAATATGGAAGGCGAAAATGGTCAAATAATCGAGTAAAAGGATCGTGCAAAAGGATCGATCCTTTTACACGATACTTTTGAACGAGCAGTTTCATCGCGCTGTTTCGGAAAATCATGGAACGGATTGGCACAAAGAACGAATCTAGAAAGTAAAGTAAGTAGATTACGTGTTCTGGTGCGGCGTGAAGGAGCA